>NC_056745.1:766001389-766121389 GCF_019279795.1 Protopterus annectens | reverse complement strand
GCGTTTCGTGGATGATCTCTTCCTTATTTGGAAGGGAGATGAATCTTCTCTATCATTGTTCGAGGAGAAAATTAATAACATCACGAGCTATCTGAAATTTACTTTGAATTACTCCCGAATAGAGCTTCCGTTCTTGGATGTAAAGGTTTCTAGGATGACTAATGGACTATTGAACACTTCAGTATATAGGAAGCCTTGTTTTAGGAATAATCTCCTACATAGACGGTCTATGCACCCACGATACGTGTTTAATAACATCATGAAAGGACAGTCGTTTAGAGCATCTAGACTGAACCCATGTACACAGGGTTATATGTCCGAGATGTTAGTCTTAAAAAATAGGCTATTGGAAAGAGGATATAACCTTTCTGATATAAATAAACATATGGATATAGTGGAGGCACATAGAGAAGGTTTAGCAAAACCTTATTTTTCTGAATGGGATGAGAGTGAGAAGCAGAATCAAAGATTAATACAAGATGTACTTAGGCTGCCATTATATTTTACAAGGGATATAGATATGATAACTGGCATTATTAAACAACATTGGCAGGTGTTAGGCCTTGAGGACGATTTATATGAAATTGTGGGAGAGGCTCCTAGGTTCACCTTTAAGAACAAACAGAATTTGAAAAGGAAACTTTGTAATAGACCATTGACTAAGAATTCTTTAGATAGTAGTGATGGAAGTAACACGGTAATTTGTGGCCAATGCAATCAGTGTGTGTATATAGATATGAGGAAAAACTTCTGTCATCCGATAACAAAGGCTGAATATATTTTTAGAACAGGAACAAGTTGTGTAAGTACAAATGTAGTCTATTTGGCCCGATGCGTCTCCTGTGCAGTATTCTACATAGGGAAAACGTGTAGACAGCTCAGGGAACGTATCCGTGAGCATATATATGCAATTAGGACAGGTGCAGATAGTAATGCCCTTGCAAAGCATGTTAAACAGATGGGAGCAGAACATGAATTTAGTTTTAGCGTTATACAACAAGCCAAACCTAGTATAAGAGGAGGGGATATAGACACATATTTATTAGAATCTGAACTTAAATGGATTATCAGGCTTAGAGCCGATAAATTCCCTGGAATTAATGACAGAGTGCAGGTGAAACCCCTGCTTAAGAAAAAGAGAATTTACAGACCATAGAGTATAAGGTGCCACTATGTTTTTTCAGTTTTTTTTCAGTTCTCTATGAGAATTCTTATGAAATATCTTTTAGGAATATATGTTTCTCAGGAATGTCATGTTATATAGTGCTCTGAATCATTTGTTTTTAAACATTATAGTTTTAATGTGTTTTAAAAGTTTTATGAATTAGCAATGATGTCAGAATGCATAATGTGTGTAGGAACCAATGGGGTTTGATTCAATTGTATTTAAATGCATCTAGTAGTCTGAGCACCTTGTAGTTTGATAAAGCCGAAGTGGTGAAAGCGCTTACTGTGCTAGCTGTGAATAAAAGGTTTACTATTTTACTATCACATTTTGGAGTACTCTTTTGAACTGGACCAGTATTGAGGAGTGAAGTTTTGGATTTTCGTGGTGTATTATCCCGAGTTGGAAGTTGGCAGCCTTCGTCTTTTCCTGCATGTTGTTGTATTTAATATTGACTTTAACACTCAAAGTTGCAGGAAAGTTAATCCCTTCGGTGGCGTTTTTGGTTTACTTGCTTTACATATATATATATATATATATATATATATATATATATATATATATATATATATATATATATATGTATATACACACACAAAACCTGCAGTATATATTTAGACATGTAGATGTGAACATATATATCTGTAGATATGTAGGCATTTGCATGTTTATATGTTCATATATAGTTTAATATATGTAAATATATATATATATATATCAATATGTTGTACCTGTTTACACATTAATATATTTACTCACACACATACATTTACATGTTTGAATACATTTGCTGTACTGCTGAATGAATGGGCTGGATGATATGTTTGTGAATACATCAAGGCTATGTACATCTGAGATGGCTTAGTGGTAAATCACTTTGGCTATGGTGTGCAGGGTCCTGGGTTTGATCCTAGCAGAGGCTGTTTATTTTGTTGCTAGGCATAGCAAGGGCCATTGGATACAGTGTGATTAAGGCACTTTTGAGCAGTTGTAAGTGGGTTTGCGCGACGGTAAGCACTGCCAAGTTATGGTTACTGTTTCTTATACTCAGCTCGTGAATTGCTTAACCTGTGTAGGCATTGCTTACACCCATGCACCAAGCTTAACCCCACTTACTGCTGCTTAAAAGTACTTACTCCCGCTTACCCCCTCGCTAATTCCTTTAAAAGAAGAGAAAAAGGGGTTAACAGGAAAGTGGTGAAGAAAGGGGCACAAAGAGAGAAAGACAGTAGGGAAAATAGCTAGGGATGTGCAGGAATGGTGTAGGGAAGGTCCATAGCTGCCAATTTCATCTACAGCAACAGCTGTGCATATACACTGTATTTGGAGGTTGATTTGGACACTCAAACTCCTGGAAGAGGGTTGAGGAAAACGATAATTCATTGTGATGCCAATTAGACCAGAATACGTGTGTCCAGTGGACATGTGTGCGAAATGGACAGCTACGTATGGGGTGAGATTTTTTTGTGGGAACAGATTGCACTTTTTTTTTCAGGTGGGAGTGGGATGTTGGGGAGGGGTAGTAGGTATATTTGGGGAGGTAGGATGGGTATGCAAGACACATACAGGGGCGGTATACGACACATGTGGGGGTAAACACCTTGATGGGGAGGGTTGTTGGGATATCGAAAGCCCACAAGCCCCCTAGTGGTAACAGTGGGACTGAGGTCCCCAACCATGAGCAGTCACCACTGCACCTTCACAGCCCCGAAGGTGTCTGTGCTGGAGGCTGAGCCGCAGAGCCAGGCTGTCTCTCTAACTGTGACACGCGGCCCTCAAGCTGGTGTAGAAGATCACCAAACTGGTCACTGATCGTTCTACTCACCACAAACCCGACCTGGCCACAGGTGACAGGTGCCTGTCCGCGCCCAATCCCGAGGGGGGCAATCCCCATCCCCTGAGGCGGTTCCACCCGAAGGTGGTGCGGGACCAATGGACAGGGAGGTGTGGGGTTGGGCCGCAGACATGCTGGTGCCTGGTGCCTCGGCCAGCTGAGGTGGGACAGGTGGGTCCGCTCGGACCAGCCTTCCCAAGCGTGCTCTAGTGTTTAGATTTCATCATATATGGATTAGTTATAGTTCAGCACATTCCAGGGTTAGGTATAACAGCATGCATAGATATTCCCATTAACCCACACAACAGATACGGAACAGTTGCATAGCAAACAGAACACATACATATATGGGACCACAGTGGTAATATAAACAGCATGCAGATACGTAGATGGCACCGTGCCAACAAAATTGGAATAATTCAATATGGCACATGCATGGGAACCATTAGAATATTTATCAAACGATTGGCCATTATCAAAGTCAGTACATACCAGTTGGGGTGGGTATGTTGATTATTGTTGAAGATAAGTTGGGGGGAGAGAAAGTTGTCAGTTAACAAGTAGTATATTCCTATACTCCACATTACTTTCCTAGTCAGTGCTGTTATCTGTACCTTAACGAGTGTTACTACACTACCCTATAGACCTATATTGGAGACTGATATGGTTGTCAACATCATTACACATGAACTGGTTTTACCTGCAGTATAGACCTCTTACCTGCTTTACCTGTGGAGGGAATGTGTGTTAACACTAGCTGTTTGTACACATACGGTGAGATTCCAGATTGATGTTCTGCACTATCCTATCCAACTCTTTTTGCACAGACTCTATCCATGTGTTGACCACATGCTGGTATGCCTGGACATATCTAGACTATTGCAGTCTTCCACCTTTAGTGACCTGACACACATGTACATGCTTTCCTACACCATATTATGTAGCACAGTGTGGCAGACAGTGACCACTGATACTTTCTTATTCAGAGAAACTGCAACACTCACAATCCTCTACAATACCAGGGTGGACAGTACCAGTACAGGTTATATTGATCTGTATTTTGCAGCACAGTGTTTGTATCCAACGTACCTGTAGGAGCAATGCTAGTTAGCGCTACCTGACTGTTACCACACAAGGTTCCAGATTACACATTAGTATTCTGCACATACATCTCACTCTGTTACTGTACACACACTGACCACAGCTTAACAGGTTGGGGTGTGAATGGGACATACGTGGCTTCTTACTCACATAAGGTGTTGGGGAGTTGCTAGTGTGCCAGGTTTGTTGTCAAAGATGTGTCACTCAGCTGTATTTCCTGTTTGCTGCCTATACATCTGGGATCATACCACTGACTTCCCATGGGGACATGTTGATAGGCATTAGATATGGCCCCCTTTAACAGACAGTCTGGACATATCTGTACAGTTGTGCTGTATAAATCTGTATGCAGACTATCATCACTGGCAGGATTCAAACCGTGGCTGTGTTTGCTAATAAAACAATAGTTCACATCTCAGTTGCATGTGCTATTTGGGTTTTGTTGTCTGCATTCTCCCTGTTTACTGTCTGTCTCTCTCTCAGTTTTACTAAATGACCTCTGGGGATTACACCTGTCATATACAGGCATTCCTACACATTCACATTATGGTGCATGGTGTGGGTAACAGTGCTTAATACTACAGTAGTATTACATGAGTGCAAATCTGCATTACCATATGATACCAGAATATACACATACAGTCCAGATGTTAGATCTGTTTTGTCAGGGTATTACACTTTTATTGCCATACTAACAATAATAGACTCTTCCTGCCATATTCTCTAGTGTATGCAGTACTTGCCTTGAAAAATACAGGTTTTATACTAGCAATTACTTTACTACTACTTTTATTTTTACTTCCTATGACAGTAAAAGCATGAGTATTATTGACCTGCTTTGCATAGCAACTGCTCCAGGCGGCAGATGTGGGTCTCCTGGTTAGCGGCCCACTCAACTGCAGCTGTGTGGGACATAATAGGAATATTTAGCCATACCTATCCATGTTATACCTTCGCTGGCCATTATTAAACAGGTAGTGGACTGATACTTACACACAAGCTGGGACATCCCCTGATGCTCTAGCCTCCTGGAGACAATCCTCCAAGAGGTCCCCCTTTCGCCGCTTCAGGTCGGCATAGCGGTGCCTGACTTGCTCACCAGTTCGGGGTATGCCAGTGGCACTGGTGAAGTCATGGGCGAGACGGTCCCAGGCCTCAGTCTTATATTTGGAGCCCTGGTACTGGTCCTGCAGCAGCCTCTGTGCATGGTCATTAACTAGGAGACCAGCCATGACCTTGGACTCCTGGATGCACCAGCACTGTGCCCGGAAGTGCACTCCTCCTCCCCTTACTGCCATAGTGTCTGCAAGGGGAAGCTACAACCATTTATGAGCTGTATTCCTGCCTCTTGGGTTTAAGTAGGGCCGATTTCCTGCACTTTTCAGTGATTGGCCGATTTTGAAAATGCTAAGCTATGGACAAACCTGCTTACCTAAGATTGGCATTGTTTAAAGGGGTATACCACTGGGCAGATTGAATTGGCTTCCCTACACATTGCTAAGTTGAGCTGTGCTGTGGTTGGCATTGCTTAATTGTTAACTAGCACTATATTTGCCTTTTGGCAGTGATTTATTATTCATTACAGGTTATATATGTGTCTGGTATCCATGATTCATGTGTACATACACTGTATGGAGACCTGAGGACTTAGACGTTTTATTACAACACCACCTCAAATCTATGCTTACTGCAGTACTCCAGTTCACATATTTATATTATGCAGCAGGTAATACCACTTCACACTGTACATGGTTTCATTTCATGTTTGGTTTGATTTTCTTGTGGTGAGGATTAGTTTGCTGATACCTCATTCATAGCTACTGCTACAATGGCTTAGAGGTTAACTACTGTGACTATAGTGTACAGGGTCCTGAGTTTGAGCCTTGCAGAGGCAGTTTATTTTGTTGCTGGGCAGAACATGGGCTGTTGGATACAGAGTGATTAAGGCACTTTAAAGTAGTTGTAAGCGGGTTTGCGTGACAGTAATCACTGCTAACCTCCGGTTTCTTACACCCAGCTTCTACTTTGCTTAATCTGTGCAAGCAATGCTTACCCCCACGCAAACACACTTACTAGTGCTTATATGTGCTTACTACTGGTTATTTGTGCTTAAACCTGCTTAATAGTGCCTTATTCATTATGACACTGACACTTCACATGTGCATTTAATGCAGTACTCCAGTTCACATTTAAATGTCATTATGTAGATTATATGGCAAAAAGATGTAAAGATATGTTCATGTACAGATTTCACATGGAAAATGATATGTGCTGCAGTGGGACTCGAACCGGAAATGCCTGTTCATTAGGCAGATGCTCTAACCACTACACACTTGCAGTGCTGCTTCATTTGCATATATATTTCTTGTTATCCTCTTCAGCCTTTTCAGCTGAGTTTGGCAAACCCGCGTACACCTACGGTTAGCCGTACTCGGGGTTTTAAAAAAAAAAAATAACTAAGGGTTTCTTCGCTTTATTTAAATGTACTGTTGCTGTTGTACACATGGAGACTGTTGGTGGGGATATGTGGACACTTATGAGCTGTCCTGCTCATTTATTTACACATTCTTCTGTTCTGCTCTGCTCTCACACACCCCCCCTGCACTCGTCCACACTCAGTGTAGCATTAAGAGTTCAGGCAGTGCACCTTCATTAATATGCACTGCATGCTGCTGTCCTCCTCTTAAACTGCCACTTCAGTGCAGGACTAGATTAGTCCTGCACAGAAGATTAGTTAATCTGGGGGACTTTCTATTACTCTGTTATGTTTTACAATGCTAAACAGAAAATACATTTAAAAGTTGAAAAGTTATTTTACTTGGTCTTTCTCCATTCATGTCCTTCACTGACAACAATGTGGAATTAGTTATTTCCCCACCAATTTGAAATGGACACAGAATAGGTTTGATTCTCCACAGTTTGCCTACGTACCAAATTCACATTATTAAATGTTTCCATACTCCACATATTCTCGACATACCATCTTCTGGTGCAAATACCAGCTTCCCCTTACTAGTTGTTAGTTGTCTTCCCATTCTTCAGCTTCTCGCAGTAGGGATAATATACAACTCCAAGCTTCTCAATTGTTCTAGAAAGACCCTGGGTTTCTCTCTGGCATTCAAACATCATCTTTTGAAAGAAGAGAAACTGCTTCACTGTTAGTTTCATTTGCATCCCTTCTTACTTGGAGAGGATGGAGAAGCAAAGTCCCTTTTCATGCTGATGGACTGGAGTTCTGTTGGCAACTTTTTTTCTCTAAAGCCTCATCTGCACCGTCTACATTTTTCAACCCTTCAGGTAAAAAGTATTCTGAAAACTACTGGGTACAGCAGTTTAAACTTTACTCCAGCATCACAAGGATTCGTAATCACAGAGATAAAGGTATTCCACTTTTGCCTAGTATAAAGTGAGTAATCATGCTCTACAAAAACAGCAGCATCACCAATGACCAGTGGCTCTCCTTTTTGTCACGGTTCTGTCTGAAGTAGCACTGGTAGGACTGCATTTTAACCATATAGGTCTTGGCATCTTTTCTACAGGCTGAATTTGGAGCAAAGACTACACATCTTCTCAAATAAATCCTCATCTTAAATACCAATCCTATTATTTATACCATCACGAAGTTAATACAATCCACTTCCTTCAACTTCTCTGGTATTACACTTAACCCTCAAGATTTCTCTTCATGCTCTGTCTTCTAGATCAGCTATTTTATGAAACATTTCTCCACATAATATTCCAATTGTTGCCATTCTCTCATGCATTTCTATTTCTGATTTCAAGCTTCAAAGTTCATCAGTCTGGTTGATTAACATTTTTTTTCAACCGTGATTCATTTGTCCTTATACATTCTTTCAAAGTCCCACTTATTTGAAATACTTCTGAGTGTATCTAGTCATTTCCTGTATTAATGTTGCAACAAGCCTGCTTCCCACTGATCAGCTATGACATTTTTCCTATCCACAACTGTTTACTTTCCCCCTTTAGATTACTTTTTCTAATTCTTCTCGTTTTCTTTTTCCTTTGCCGACATCCAGGCAGTACTGTCTGACAAAGTAACAAAATTCCTCACAAATTTGTAGCTTTTAGAACAATTTTTCAGTTTCCACACAATGAGAACTCAAGTTGGGGTGCTGCTCAGTCAGACTTTCTTGTAGCAAAGTCCAAACAGTTAACACCTTGATCAGGCTTGAACTTTGCACATAGGAATGCAGAAGCTTTCACCTTGTCTTCTCTGAAATCCTCCTGAAGTTAATCTTTTTATGACTCTGCTTAAATATGCCTGCTATAACAACCTTACTAAAAACATATAATCAATCTCCTTTATCACTTCTGTAAACCATGACCACAATTTCACTTAAACGTATTCATAAAACATATTGAATATCAATGCTTTCATTTGATTAAAACAAAAGAAACCTTTCCAGTTCTACTTGTTTGCCTTTTTTGTTATACTCACCACTATCCTTAATGAATCGATTATATTACTACCTCTTACTCAACCGTCTGGCCTTCAATTCCTGCACCCACTGAACTATTCTATTTTTTTTTAATCTTCACAAATGATTAAATCTAACAAAAGATCAGTATCTCTCAACTCAGTTTCATAGAAAAACTAACAGGAATGCAACTTTTTCAAAACAAATTAAAAATCTGTTGAAGCTGTAAAGATGATTGCCTCTGATGTAAGAAAATTACGCATATGAAATACACTGCTTAGCCCTAATTTTCTCTAAAAAGGTTACCCATCACTTATCCCTAAATAAAGAAATTTACTTGAATTAGTCTGCTCTACTGATTAATTCTCAACCATTTCTACTTCCCTCTACTTCCCTCTATATAGCCTCCACACAGTATCCATCTTAACTCTAAACCTCTGATCCTTCCTACCATTAATAACCACAGCCCCCCCATTGTATGTACTAATCCTCAATTCTCACCGTCTTTTCTAGTCCACCCCTTCCTGAAACTAAGCCTTCCATATTTTCTCTTAATTTCTGATTTTCACTTATTTTCCATAAATTTTTGTCTTGACACAATGATTGCAATGCTGAAATGTATCAAACTGACCAATCATATTTATGCAATGCAAACAAATTACTGTATGTATGATTTACACTATCATGTAAATTGAATTTACTCAAGTCCATAAACTTTTTACCCATGTCTGTCTGAAGGTCTTGTGCAGCTTTTTACACAATGACCCTGCTGAAAAGTGGCGCTGAGCCCAGTCAGGATATCGTGATTAACAAATAGAAATAAATAAATAAATAAATAAATCAAGTTTGCGTTCAACAGGCATAAAAGGTCTTCAGTTTTGCATTAACCCACTTCTTCTGAAGTGAATGGAGGAATTATCTCGGTCTCCCGGCTAAATCTCTCCTAGTCACTATAAATACCCTGAAACTCAAGAGAAAAGCTCAAGTGCTGCCTGCTGCACCAACATTACTTTAGGATAGTGTAGTCCTGTACAAGTAAAGCAAACCACATCTTACAGCATGGGATTATGAATGATGTTACAGATGCCAATCATTTAAATACATTATATAGCATGTCTAATGCCACAGCCCTACTGCGATCCTCCATTCCTGAAAAATTAGACTCCCATCAACATCAAATGCACCATTTTTCAGGTCTATATCAGATCATCGAAGTTTCAAAACTTCGAATCTGATATGGTCGACACCATATGATCGAAGTCTTGAAACTTCGACTCTTAACGGAGATCTTCGTACAACGCAGAAAGGGAAGATTTCCCCTTTCTGCAATGTAGTGCAATTGTGGAGTTGGTATATTTAAGTAGCAGGGGGTGCAGGGGGCTTGCCCCCCTGCTTAGAGCTTTTAAATGGTTTGTTGTTGTAGGTTGTTGTGTTTTATTACATTTTCAATGTTTCAAAACTTCTATTATATGGTGTCCACCATATCAGATTCGAAGTTTTGAAATTCGATCATGTAATATTGACCCCCCCCCATTTTTCTACAATGACTACATCTGGATAGTAGAAGTGATAGGAAAAGAATCCAGATTCTGGTACTGAGCACATCCTTAACAAGCAAGTAGGGATTAGTACACTGTAAGAGGCACAGCTATCATGGACTTAGACAAAGTTAGGACTGTTCTTAAACTAAATTAAATTCCTACTAGATGGAAACACTGCAGTAGTATTATAAGACCGACCAATTGCTTCTTGACACTCAGTGCAGATGTGAATAGGCTATGTTCTTAGTAAATATTTCATATCTGAATCTGCATCTGTATGCTGTTTAGTGTCTAATTTTTAAACAGCTGATGTTTTTGGTCAAATACTATTATGTAAATACATTTCTAGGCACATTTCTCAGTAGACCATGTTCAACATCTTAAATATTGCTTTCTGAAGAAAGTACATCCAGAAGTAACTTACAATGAAGTACTGCAGGAAACTATTCTATACAGTTACATATACAATGCATAAAACAAACCAGAAAAAACAAGATTTCTAAGTTTACATATTGAGTATACTTACTATAAACATTAGTAAATCCCCATCCTGCAATCACACAAGATGCATTTAAGTCCATCTCTTCACTGGGGTGTGGTAAAGCAACAGGTATAACTGTGTCATCTGTTAAAAGAAAAAAAATATATGAAGGAATTAAATGAGGCTACATCTCTGTCAACTGTAATATCATATGCATGTCTACTTTAAGTAAATTAAAGTACTGTAGCACTGAACAAAATGTGGCACAATGTGAAAGAATGTATTGGGCAGCTTATGTAGGATAATTTGAAAACTAACTTAGTTTTGCTAAGCTGAAGCAAATCCAATATATATATATATATATATATACACACATACATACACACACACATGGCTATTCCGCGGTGGTGCAGCGGTAGTGTTGCTGCCTAACAGCAAGAGGTTCTCCCGTTCGATTCTCGGCTTAGGTTGGGAGTACCTTCTGTGTGGAGTCTGCATGTCCTCCCCGCAGTCGAGTGGGCATTCGAAAGATATGCGTTGAATGGGCGTGCCTTCGTTGAAGGTTAGGCGTCCGGCTGGCAACTCGACATCATAAAAAACAACTGCCAATCATTAGCGGACTGGAGTTCAGCTGTGGCAACCCCTAACCAGGGAAAGCTGAAAGACAAAACATATATATATATATATATATATATATATATATGTATATATACATATATATATGAGGGTGGCCTAATGGTTAAAGTGTTTGCCTTACAAACACAAGGTGCAGGGTTTGAGTCTCCCAAGGGATAATTGGCTAAGCTTAAAATGGCTTGCAAGGGCAACAAGCTTAGTAATAATCTATGAACCTATGAACCTATATATATATGGATTCCATACACTAGATCTAAGGTTCACAACTTTGAAATAGTGTATGGAATGCACACTGCAATGAAAGTGCACTTACGCAAAGTGCAGTACAATGAACGGGCGTTGCACTGAACTTTTGTAGGGCTATCTCCTTACCATGACCTGTGTCCTAACCCTAAGGTCCGTGATGACTGCAGCACAGTGAAGGACATAGCAATGTCCTCCACTATGGTGCGATAGTCATGAACCTTAGGGTTACAGCATAGGTTAGGTAAGGGGATAGCTTTACTAACTATCCCCTTACCCTAACCCATGCCCTAACCCTAAGGTCCGTGAGTATTGCATCATAGTGGAGGACATAGCTTGTTTTATGATGTCCTCCACTGTGCTGCGGTACTTTCGGTGAAGTGCACTTTTGCGGAAGTTCACTTTCGTTAAAGTGAACTTTCACGCAAGTGAGGCTTCCTATTGCAAGTTCAAAGTTGTGAACTTTCGATGTTATGTAGTGAATCTCACCTACATTCTTACCCGTGGGTTCGGTGCCGAATGTCGGCTCCGACTCGGCCAAAACTTTTCTTGCTCGAAGTCTTTATATTGGCTGGGCTAAGATGGCATCCCATGCTGCACTGCTCTATATCCCCAGATCTCGTTTGCCGCTCATGTAGCTCGGACGTGGTTTTGCTCTTGGCTGTGGCTAAGTACCCTTTTTTCTTCATTATTAGAGAATTGGTTAGAAACAAAAAGCTATTTTAATAGCTATTATGTGTTCTGGTCTTGTATGGTGAAAAAGTTTTGCATTTGGTTGTTTTTTTCTGTGGTATCCCACTAGTTGTTTCCAATGGGCTAGGCCAGTTTCAGTTAGAGGACCTAGTCTGTCCCTTGCTTCCCTGTGTTATTTTTGTTTAGGTCTAAAACCGTTTTAGAGAACTTGAGATTTTGGTTTGTGGTAACATTTTTCCCGCCTTGTGACGGTTTTACTGTTGGTACTGTTGTCAGTTATTGTTGTCTTTGGTGCTTTGTGGTAGCTAACTATGTCCAAAGATTGTAAGGAGCATAAGCCCTTGGGCTTCAGGAAATGCTCTAGGTGCAGCTATAAAATGTCCATTACCGATGGACATTCTGTCTGTGTGTATTGTCTGGGAGCAATCCATCTCCAGGAGTCGTGTAGTTTCTGTCAAGCGTTTAGTCAGAGTTCTTCAGGAAAGGAAGAATAAATTGCTTTTGAAGGGACTTCTGAAACCCTCCTTCGAGGAGGGCCTGGAAACTGCTTCCAGCTCCAAGACAAAATCTTCAAAATCTAAAGAGAGATCTCTGGCTCCATCAGTCTCCTCGGAGCCACTGGAGGAAATAGCAAAGTCTGCTTCGACCTCCTCGGCTCCATTGTCCTCTGGGCCGTAGGATGTGTCTGTGGTTATGGAACCGGCATCGGCTCCAATCGTTTTGGAACCTATTCAGAGCCGATCGCCTAGCATTAGGCCAGCTTCACCTCCTCGCAGGTCCCCTTTGGAGAGGAGGTCTCGATCTCCCTCTCTATCCTCCAAATCCTTCAGGACCTTATCAGATGTGGACATCGATAGAGTGGTGCAGAGACTCCTTCAGTCACCGGTTTTGGCTAAATTGTTCTCAGCTCCGACCCAGTTGGCTCCGGAGCCCATCCTTCAACCTACTTCGATACTTCCTCCTCCGAGCGTACCTCAGCTTTTGGAGCTGGAGTGCTCAGCTCCGTGTGATGTCCCTAGGTTGGTTCCGACAGCCCTGTCTGGCTTATTGGTGCCGATGTCAGCTCTGACCCCGTCGGCTCCGTCCATGGGATTCAGGACTCAGGATTCTTCAGTCGGACCTGAGGGAGAGGCTTCAGGACACCTATCGGTTCCTAGTCGCCCTCTCGGTGCTTCGGCTTGGGGAAGTCTGACTCCTGTTATGGTTTCAGAGGCTGGTCGCTTCTCGGACTCAGGGGAACCAGCCTTCGAGGCCATGCAGAGTGCGCTGGCCAGGTCGTCAGTGGCATCATGCGGGTTGGTCAGTCTGTCCCCTACTACACCAGTGCAGGTCTCTGATCGTCATCTATCTCTAGACAGCACAGCCCCAAGGCCTCAGGGTACCCCCATGAGTGGTCCCCACATTTCTGAGGGCCCCTCAGAGTCCTTGCCTGAGGAACCACCCAGAAAGAAGACGTGCATGAGGAAGCACATAGATCCCCAGGATGAGTCTCTCACATCAGACACAGACCTCGAGGAATCAGAGGGGTCCCCCCCAAGTCATCCTCTGAGGAGGTTTCTTTCTCGGACATCTTAGAGATTTTGAAACAAAGAGGTGACTGGCCATCCAAAGCCCCCTCAGAGGAGGAGTCGGTCTTCCTGAAGGCCTTTGGTGCTCAGCCCTCCACCTCCTGGGTATCTCCACCCTTCGACAAGCTTCTGGATTTGGTCTGTCGAAGGGTGTGGAAGACCCCTGACTCTGTGGAACCAGTCCTCAGGAGACCCAATAAATTTTTGTCTGCTCCTCCTGGTAAGGAATTTCTGTCCAAGGGAGTCTCTGGGGATGCCATGGTGGCGGCAGCGGCCACTCAGAAGGAATTAGCCGAGACTTCTTCCATCGTCCATCCTCCTAACAAGGAGTCTAGGACCATGGACCGGTACAGGAAGCGTACCCTTTCTTCAGCGACCTTTACCTTATGGTCACTGAATTATTTATCTCACTTTACATGACTCCAGAGAGATCTCCTCAAGGAGCTTGGAGATACTCTCACGGGTAACGTTTCTGAGGCGGTGAGCCAGACGGTTAACGCTCAGATATCTACCCTCAATTCTATCGTTAACTCCTCCATGAGGCTGATCTCATATGCAGCCGATGGAGCGAGTAGGGCAGCAAGTTCAGGAGTTGCTCTTAGGAGACCGGCCTGGATGCGCCTTTGTAATTTTGCGGAAGCCTTCAAGTCTTCATTCACAGACGCCCCTTTCGATGGTTCCTCTTTGTTCTGAACCAAGGTCAAAGACACCCTCACCAGGTGCAAGCAGGAGGGAAAAACTTGTCTGCTGTAGGAGTTTGTTTTTTTCCTTCCCTTTAGGCCTTATCCCAAGGCCCAGAGGGGTGGTGGTAAAATGTGGTTCAAGAAATCACAGAGGTTTTTTCCTGGTGCACAAGGAAATTTACAAATGAGCTTACAAATAAACAACCATGACACAACCATTCATTATATTAAATACAAAGATCTGAGCCTTGAAAAGGGGGAAAGTGTTACTTTGTCATTCAATCCAGGAAATATTGTACAATTTAACCTGACCTGCCATTTCATCTCAATAAAATTCCAAATATTCATCAGCTGGACCCTCTCTTTTTCCCCAAATCAACATGATCTATAACATAAAATTTAAAAGAATGATCAGGGAATTCTTGGATATGCCTATATAGAGCATTGTTTACATTTTTGTTGGCTATGTCATAACAATGCTGGTAGACTATCTATTTAATGGCCTTTTTTCCGAACATAAAAACCATCACAGGCCTGACAAAGCCATAAACAGACCACCCCTCTTGAATAACAGTAATATTTTTTCTTTGGTCTAATCTTTCCAAAATTCCTGACATTGATAAATTCTCTGTCCAACATAAATTTACACTGGGGACATCTACCACATTTGTAACTGCCTCTGATCAATCAAGGGGGTTGCCCTTTCCAATAGTCCCTTAAAAGACATTTCCTTCTTATACACTATCTTTGGCATCTTACCTAAAATGGTAGCTCTGCACCTGGGTCAAGGTTGAAAATACTCCAATGCTTAATAATGTCTCTAATATCATAAAAATCAATGTTGTAAAGTAATACCATTACTCTTCCAAACCCAGGGTCGGTCTTGTTGTCACCTCCTCCCATAAGATTAAATTCAGCATTCAACAAAATGTGGTACACTCCTTCCATTCTTTTATGCTTCACTTCCTCCATGATATTTTTTATAAATCCCTCAGGGTAACCTCTCTGGAACAGCATACCCTGCAATACTACATATTCACTCAAAAAGTCATCTAACCCAGAAATCATCCTCATCAATCTAACATACTATCCCCTCACCAGCGCTTTCTTCTGGTGTATGGGGTGCCAACTGCTATAATACAGCAATGAGTTGGAGTAGGTGGGTTTTCTATATAACAGGGATGAAAAGTATTTTTATTGTAATGCTTTTTGATTGTGACATCTAAATAGTTCAATCTGTCCTTATCTACTGTCATGGTAAACTTCATGAAGGTGGTTGTGTTGTTTATGTAATCAAAAAATTCATTCAACTTTTCTATCCCACCCCTCCAGAACAATACTATATCGTCCAGGTAGCATCCATATAGTATCCAGGAGTCTCTGTAAGGGGAATAAAGAATGTATAGGCTTTCCCTTTGGGACAACACTATGTTGGCAAACACTGGGGCACAACAGGCCCCCACCGCTACCTCTTGGGTTTGCCTAAAAAGTTGGCCGTTGAAAAACAAAAATTTTCTAGCACCATTTCCGTACATGTTTCTAAAGTAGCTATGGTGTTGTGTTCATAATCTGTATTAATGACCAAAAAAATCAGAGAACCAATCAAGTCCCTGTTCATGCGGTATTACAGAGAATAAGTCACAGATGTCAATAGTGACCATCAGTAGCTTGTCATCATAGAGGTCCTGCTTTATTTTGAACAAAAAGTCCCAGGAATCTTTAAACAGACAGGGTCTTGTTTCTAATACATGCTTGACCTTAGAGTCTATGAATTTAGTTATACAAAAGGTCTCTGACACTTTAACGTCCACTATCGGATGGAGTAGGGGGTCTAGTGATGTTTTTGTGAATTTTGGGGATCCCAAAAATGGTGGGAATACGAGGGTGTGGAGTGTGCAAAAATGAATGTTCATCTATCATGATCTGCCCATTCAATAACAAGTTGTCCAAACCCAGATCAATATTCCGGTATGCTAGGTTCAGTTCATTACGAGAAACTTCCACGTATGTGTCACTGCATAAGATCTCCAACATTTTATTAATATAATCATTGACATCCATAATAACCAGACCCCCACCCTTGTCCAGTTTCATGGCCCTAATCTGCTTGTTGGAAATAATCTGCTGCAATAATTTCTTCTCTTCTCCTGTTAAGTTCTGAACAATGCATTCAGTAGAATGCTTACTTAACTTCCTAATGTCAATCTCACATAACTTCTCAAAGAGGTGGACCATAGCATGTGGAGGAGGTATAAAAGTGCTGGGCCTTTTTGAATTCTCTCTCATAAATAAAGCCCCATCATTGTCTTTGAAATGTAGTCTGAGGTTCAACGTCCTGCAAAATACTTTAAGCTGGACTAGCGTTTCAACTATATTAGCCCTTTTTGCTGGGACAAAATTTAGCCCTTTTTCAAATAAATCGGCCCACTCTGTTCCAATGTTAGTCTGACTCAAACTGTAGATCCTAAAATAGTTGGAACTGTTTGAAATATTACAAATCTCCCCCTCAGCGTTATGGTCATTAAGAATCATTTTTGTCTGTAAAAGGAATTGTTCCAATTCCTTCTCCCCCCCCCCCCTGTAAAATTCTGTTGTTGATAAAAATTCTGCATCAAACCATCCTGGCCTTGCCCTCTCGGATTCATCATTCTCTGTGATTGCCTCAGTGGGGGATTTTCTAAAGCATGGTTCTCTAAAGGGTCATCTTCATTGTTGTTCTCAAAAATTTATTTCAATATCAATATTGCCCATTGCTTCCCTCCTTTCCCCTGTCCAATAGTTACTCTGTTGGCCCAGAAGTAGGTCAGGGTAAGCTTTTCCCCTTTTCATAGTTGGTTTTGTCACGTATAAGTTTTTTATCTTTCCTACCCTACAGCTCAGCAATAGTTCTCAACATCCTCAATAACATTTTTATACTGATTTAACTTATGGACAAACAACAAATCCATTTTAATAATGTTGTCCAGTTTACAAATGTCATTTAAAACAGCCATTGTTTTTTTATCATGGTCAGTTATTAAAAGTTTCAGCAACTCACATTGTTGCTTGTTAATTAAAGCAAGTAAGTCCTGATGCAATAAGGAGTCCTTAATCAAGCCGGTGGGGTACTTCCACATCCGTAGCCCCTTTGGAACATGCTCCCACCTCAGGCACTCGCTTAGATAACATTTCTGTAATTGTAGTTTCTAGAATTTTAAAGTGAATTGTCTAAAGTGGTTGATTTTGGAATCCAAGCTACCACCGTTTACAGCGACATTCACTGCTTCAGTTCCCAAAGTGATAATCCGTTCAAGCCATTCAGTTACCGAGAACACCAGAGCGTTAGTGTTGTCGTTGCTCACAGTTCCACGCAAGTTGAGCGACATACCAGTAACTCCCAAATTTAAAGCACCAGAAGACTCTATTTCCCTCGATTCACAGACATTGCCAGAACAGTTTCTTTGTGTAGGGGTGATGTATGAGACATCTGAACCTTGTGTAAGGTTACTCAGGCCAGTCTCATCTGGTAGACAGTCTCTACCAACATTATGACATAGCTAACAAAAATGTCAACAATGCTCTATATAGGCATATCCAAGAATTCCCTGACTATTCTTTTAAATTTTGTGTTATAGATCATGTTGATTTGGGACAAAGAGAGGGTCCAACTGTTGAATATTTGGAATTTATTGAGATGAAATAGCAGGTCTGGTTAAATTCTACAATATTTCCTGGACTGAATGACAAAGTAACACTTTCCCCCTTTTTAAAGCTCAGATCTTTGTATTTAATATAAT
The DNA here is from genome assembly GCF_019279795.1 of Protopterus annectens. Lineage (NCBI taxonomy): Eukaryota > Metazoa > Chordata > Ceratodontiformes > Protopteridae > Protopterus > Protopterus annectens. The sequence goes on along the minus strand of NC_056745.1, from coordinate 766,103,229 downwards.
GAATGATTGTGTCATGGTTATTTGTAAGTTCATTTGTAAATTTAATTGATTTTAGTTTAATACTGATTTTAGGGCAATGTTCAACAACATTTTTAAATGCATTACAACAGAGGTGGGGTTTTTTACGTGTTAACCAATTACGAGATGGAGATGTGTATTTATAGGGTGACAGAGTGTTTTAATTATTCTGAAGAAGTCTGTGATAGAGGAAGATGAAAGCACTTAATAAATTATCTTAAACAACAGCTGTTGTGTTGGAGTTGCTGTCCTCATTCTTGTGATTCCTTTTTCGTGTTTGTTTTTTTCTATAAAAAAACATTTCTAATGACAGAAAAAAAACACAGAAAACAAGACCTCTTCCTTTTTACAAACACTGCAAAGATGGAATGAAACAGAAAAAGATTTTATTACAATATAACTATCTGAAAGTATTTCATACTTTTATTAATCATGGATGAACACAATGCAGAGGAAATGAGGTAAACTGTTGAACTAGACAAACACTACCATTGTATTCTGAAATAAATGCAAACAAAACACAACTGCCAAAAGTATACATTTCAGCTTCTGGGAAGGACATTAATAACTCTGGAGTATAAAACAGGCATGCCAGTAAAGTACACTGAAGAGCAGAGGTTATCGTCTTTCCCATCTCATATTCTTGCAGCAATACTCATTGATCATGTCAGTCAATGTATTCCTCCTGCATTCTGCAACATGAAACTGTGCTGTAGTTTCTCCTAACCTAGATGCCAAATATCTGCACTTTGTGAAACATTTGTTACTTTGCCTCAATTTCATACATTTAAAGATGTGCACGTTATTTTGAAAATATATGATGTGGAAATAAAGCTTGAATACAACATATTTTGTAACAATCTAATTCAATAATGCCTGAAGAGTTGTCATTCTGCTATAGCACCACCACCTTACCCCTCCATTGTGAAAGGAATTCAATTTATACATATATTTATAGGTACTTACTAGGCTCAATCTGCGAGGATCATAAGAAGCCTAGCCTTATAATCCAATAGTACTTTTTAGGTCTTATATTTTGCATACAAATAACCCAAAGACAATAAGCCTAACAATGATATGTTGGAACATTTACAGCTCTCTCCTATCCATGAGGAACAAGCATGCTAAACCAGGGTGATTTTGTTGTTACCAGACCATTCATCCAAATTATGCTCAAATCAAGTAAGAGAAATACTTTGTTTTATGTAGTGTGGAAGATGGCTCCATAGAAGTGGCATTCTTTGTGATGCAAACCTATCCTTCCAATATGGTCCATTTATTTTGCAAAAGAGATAAGAGATCCACTGAGTGGGTGTTTATACCATTAGTCCTGCATATGTGTAAGAGGTCTGACAGAATAGAATCTGTTGAAACTCAGTACCATAGGCATAAACTGCCTCTCAGTAGCCTTTATGATATTGATAAGTGAGTATTTTGGTCATTCTTGTTATAACAGGTGTTTGGACAAGTACATACCAAGAGACATTATACTTAATGATCAGGCTAATAAGTGCCAAGTACAGTGAAATGATTGCATGCCTAGAATTAGACAATACCCTTGCATACAAGCTCTGCAATAAAAATGGCTTCCTTACAACCGTGGGTACAAGGTGAACAAAAGACGGCTAATTGCTGACAGATTCCCAGATCCCCCAACTATGGGATCAATTTTCAGGGGTCTATTATCAATGTCATAGTTATAAGGAAAGTTTTGCTTGCCAGAGGGTATGATTTATACACTTCTTGGCATTTAGTTTTAGACCATGGTTTTCATAACAGCTATGTGTTTGGAACAGGCTGCTCTGGAGGGCCTTGGTGTCCTCTTGGGAGTTTATGATGGTAATAAATTTGCAGTCATTTGCCAACTTAAGTTAGCCACAAACAGTTAACATTTTCTTTGATCTCAGAAAAAGTAAATGCCAAAGAGAGTGGCCCAAGGACTTAACTATGGGGTACACCACTCTTGATGAGACTTTTGAAGGAGGTAAAGCCATCCACCCTAACTTTCTGGATTCTATTTGAGAGCCAATCTTCTATTCAATACCCTATACCTAACCAGGCATACCAAACAACTGGAACGTCCACAGAGGTTCCTCACTAAAAATACAGGGTGTAAGTAATGTGCCCTATGCAGACTGCCTCAAGGCCCTTCCCTGTATTCCGTCTCCTACAGGCTTTTGAGGGGAGATCTATGCCTGGCATACAGGGCATTGTCAGACCACACTCTGATGGACCTCCTGCATATCCAGAAAACAAACAGTGCCAGAATTCTTGTTTGGTATATACTTTTCCGAGGTACAGGCAAACGTGGGAGGACTATGGCTCACCAAGTTCTCAGATGACTGCAAACTGGGCGCCATAATCAACTCTCCAGCCGACACAAACATCCTTCAAAAAGGTCTCACAGAGACAGATAACTGGTGCCAGCATCATGGTTTAAAGCTAAATGCCAAAAAATGTATAGTCATACCCTTTGGCAAAAACAATGTGCCCACAAATTACCACATAGGCGGAAACCCATTAAGTACAGAGAAAGTTATTAGGGACCTGGGGACCCAAGTTGATAGCAATCTCTCCTTTGAAAACCACATTGCCAAAGTGGTTAGAAAGACCTTCTACATAGCCCACCTCATCACGAAGGGTTTCACATCTAGATCAAGAGAGGTAATCGTGCCCCTTTATTCATCCCTCATCAGGCCCATCATAGAATACAATGCCCCTTTTGGGATGTACCTTACCTGACACCTGCAGCAATTAGAAAGACCCCAAAAGTATCTCACCAAGAGGATCATGGGTCTCAAACAGATGCCATATGCTGCTCGGTTAAAAAAACTCCAGCTCTACTCAGTTGCATACCACCTACTTCGAGGTGATCTATGCCTGACATACAAAGCTATGTCAAATCCAGAATTAATGGACATGCTCCACCTCAGTAAATCTAAATCCCTTAGAGCCACATGCTTGAGGGACTTGAACCTCAGCACAGAAATAAATAGAACTTGCTGGAGGGACAGGTTCATAACCCAGAGGCTCCCTTCGCTCTGGAATAGAATTCCAGTTCATGTGAGGCAGAGCACCTCACTGAATCTCTTCAAGAAGAATCTTGATAGGTGGATGGGGGATCGTAGGTTTGTCCCAGGGATTACTCCCGTGTCACTATTAGAGAGGCACAGTAAACTAAACCTTAAAAAGGGCACAGTATACTCAAATCAGGGGGTGGCGTAAGCCATACAGAATCGGGCTGGGCTTGTAATTGCCTCAGGGCAGATGGCCTAGTATGAACCTATGAACCTATAATTACCAGTTCTAAAGACTTAAACCTTGCCTGTGATATAAATAGTAACTGCTGTAGAGATATATATGTATCCAAGAGACTACTTTGTCTATGAACAGGGTCCACATCCATATGAAGCAGAGTTCCTCCCTAACCCAGTTCAAGTGCAACTTGGACAACTGGATGGGAAACCGGAAAATTCATCCCTAGTTTGGCACCTATGTCTCTAATGCCAACAGGTAATCTGTAAATGGTTCATCTCCCAGGCCCATACTTACACTTATCAAGGGTATCAGAACTTGTCAGAGATTTGGGATGCAAAGCTAGGCTTAAAAAGGTCCTTGTGGTCATTAGCCCAGTAAACACCTATGAACCAGTGAATTACACAGGGACTGACATTTATCTAGGAATGTTTTTCTAGGGTACCAGAGCATGGGATGTCAAAACCCTTTGCAAGGTCTAAATATGCACTGTACACTGTTTTAGACTTGTCCGTTGCTTCAGCACCATTTTTGAAGAAATTGACCAGGTTAAGTAGGTAGGACCTGCTCTTAAGCAAGGTTGCCTATATCCTTATTAATTATATTATGAGCCTTTCCACAGTCTTACAGAAGAGACTGGTCAAGTTTATGGATCTAAAATTAACACAGCCCATTTTATACCCACTTTTGTGGAAGTGATTAACTGTTACTGTCCTCCATTAATCTAGCAATTTAGTCTGCTTTGATGCAGATAATGAATAGCTTCTGTAGGGGATCAGACAAGTCATGTCTAAGACTGACCAGTAAGGCAGCCTGGTATCTGGGCTTTACATAGTGCCTTGAGAGCAATGTCTTTTGAGATTTGAAAGTGGGTATATTTGAGGGTATGTAATTGGAGAATACTGGAGGTGAGATGGGTGTGAATTTTGAGCTAAATTAGTCTGCTAGCAGACTATGTCCTCGAAGTCAGAGTAGGCAATATAAATTTACTATTATCTCTGTAAAGAGCTGGGCATTGCTTCCAAGATTATTAACATAATTAAAGACAATTTTGTGATTATTCTTCAATTTGTGGTTATTTTTACCTCACATCTGGTATTGGTTGATTTGACCATGCTCCTGAGTACCTTGTTTAGTTTATTTAGTGTGTTATTGGCATTCTGAGTGTTAGATTTATTTTTATGTGCAATTTTTCCCTTTTATTATTGAGCCTGTTTATATTTGGGTTCCACCACAGAGGTTTATTTTTGAATTTGGCATTATATTTATTTCTGAGGGGAACAGATGCATCTACACAGCTATTTACATGTGCAAAGAATAAGGCAGTAAAGGATTCCACATAAGTAATGGGTTCAAAATGTCTTTTGAACTTAGGTCATCACTCAGTTTTAGTAGATTAGTCTTTGCACACTTTCTGAATACAGAGGTATTGGGAGAGGCTTCAGTCGTAGGGTGAATGTGATTGAATTGTAGTCTGATTTGACCAGGGAGGAAGTTACAATTGGGTGGAGCAAAGATGCTTCATACTGGTAAGAACCAAGTCCATGACTTTTATTGTCCATGGTTGGGGGTGGACTAATTAGTCCAGGGAGTTTGTACTGATCCATTCACCATCCATCTACAACTCCTTTTTCCTATATCTGCACATGGGGTTGGAGTGACACTAACAATGACAATCCAGAGCCAATGTTCACACAGTGTCCTGAAACCTCTGGGCATGTGTTTTGAGATGTGTAAGTCTCCCTAGTTGAAGTCTCCTAGAAGAATGGTGTTTGGCTTAACAAATAGGGTCTCCATCATAGTTTGAAAAGAGGCATGGGCAGAGGGGTACATGTATATTTATATTCAAAAAATACTTTAAAATTACTTTTCATATTGAAAACATGCAGTATCAGAAACATTTAATATTACATTACAATTTTCATTTTATAAAAATATTTGGATTTTTACAGTCCATTAATACTTTTCTTGTTACCATTTAGTTTATTACTTTATTTTTAGAACTATCACATATCTCAGTACCTCACAGGAAACCCTATCTGAAGCTCTCAGTACTTCTCACAGAGTGCAGATGTAAAGAAGGTGCTTTTTTTGTGACGCACCAATACTGGTTTCAGTTAAAAGTCTTTTATCCAATGTATTTTTGGTATGTCTTGACTAGTATAGTCATCAAGGTTCTAAAGTCACTGATTGCAATTCCCTCACTTCTTTGGACTTACCAGCTCATAGCAGTTGCACATCTGGTTGCAGCAACTGCCCACTTTGTTCAGACATCCAAGGAACATCTTGGACAGGTTTTTGATTTCTCCTTATTAATTCTCTATCAGTCTTGATTACACAAGTTCTTTGTTCTGCAGATTTGACAAACTGCTGCATCTCCTCTCAATTTTTCCCATCTAACTTGAGATGGACAGTCTGATCATTTCTTGCCTGATGAACTATGGGGTCTATATATTAAGTCGCCGGAATGTAATTCTGGCAAACACCTATTCATTGACCCATAATCAGTGAAAATCACTTCAGAGATTTACTGAATTTACTAAGGGCAACAAAACAGTTGCCCGAAGCACAATGGACAGCTACAGACCTTTGCCCTTTTCTCCACTGTAGTGTAATTTCAGAGTTGGTATATACAATTAGTGGGGGTGTGGAGGGGGTGAAGCCCCCCACTTGGGTGGGCTCAAGTCAACTACAAGTTGGTCCGTTGTGCTTCGGGCAACTATTTCATTGCCCTTAAATTCAGCTAATCGCTGATGTGATTTTCACTGATTAGGCGTAAATGAATAGGTGTTTACCGGAATAACATTTTGGCAAACTAATATAGACCCAAACTATGAAGGTCTTTTGTCAGAAATATTTGCAGACAGATTTGACCCTTTGGTTATTTTGGGTAACACTCTAACATGGGGTCTTGGCCATGTCTCAAGCACTGGGAGGGATATTTGGATCTGCCTGTCCAACATCAGTTGAACTGGACTCACTCAAGTTGCACTGTGTGACACCATTCTGTTGACTATCAGAGCTAGGTGCAGATCAGGCTGCTCAAGAATTTTCTTAGCCATTTGTACTGATTTCTCAGCAGGACAATTTGCTTGTGAGAATGTGAATATGGATAAAACCATACTCCTTTGCAAACTGTTGAAACTTAGAGGACTTTACTCAGCCCTGATTAGGCCAGTTATTGAATATAATGCCCCCTTAGGCATGTATCTGTCTATCCGCATGCAACAACCGGAACGCCCGCACCGATACCTTACCAAAAAGATACAAAGCCTAAAATACATGTCCTACATGGACTGACTCAAAGCCCCGTCACTGTACTCTGCATCCTACAAACTGTTAAGAGGTGACCAGAGTCTGGCATATAAGGCATTCTCCAGCCCAATATTGATGTATTTACTACATATCTGCAAGGCAAATGGCATTAGAAATACTCAGTTTAAGGATTTAAACTCTTCTGCAACATTATCAGAATAGTTTGGAGGAACAGGCATACATGGCAGAGGATACCGCGTTTCTCGAACAGACTCCCCATTAAAGTCCCTCTCCTGCCCATATTCGAGTGCAACTTGGCTGTATGGATGGGAAACATAAAATTTACCTCAGCACTGCCCCCATACTACTGATGGACACAGGTGACTCAAATGTTTTATCTAATGCATATGTCCCCTCAAATTATCCTTGGTATGATCCCAGTTATTCTCATTAGGTGTAATTATTGAACATGGGATTGATAAGGGCAATCTCTAACCAAATGGGATATGTTATATTGCGTGTAAAGAGAGAAACTGACTAGGCTTAAAATGGCCTGCAAGAGCAGCTAACCTAGTAGTCTATGAACTGAGTTTCATTGTAAACAAATTCAGCTGGAATTTCTCATGCCGAAAACATTGTGTTAAACAGGGATATGAGATGACTGAGATGGTGAGCTTACCTACAATAACCAATGTGCCTTGAATAATAGTGCACTAACAAGATTGTTTTCACCATTTTGTTCACACAAGCCTGCTACAGCTCTTTGCAATGGCCTCTTTGGCAAAAGAGTCGATAAGAAATTCTCTCCTTTGTGTAGGTCTGTGTTCCATGCAGAGCCAACAGACACAAGCATGGTTATGCAAGCAATAACACCCGACAAAGTTGGCAATATCAGGGGATTAACACATTCCTGGGGAGCTGTCAGGTCCAACACAGCAGGCAGAGGGCCTTCCCACCCCTGAAAGGACATTAATTCACTGATACGGCCCATCTTGTTAGGCATTTTTATACTCGGAGAATGAGGTTTCTGCTGAATTGTTTTGCATTGTTTTTAGTATTTACTTATGTTTTTGATATAAAATAATTCCTCATCCTAATGTTTCAAACTTGCTGTAGCATATTTAATTGCTGTTAGAAGAACTTTTTGTTTTTTTTTCCTTACAACCGATTAACGTCTACACACAAACAAGCACTTAACTTAATATGGTGCCTTAAAGCAGCAGATTTACTTTTTGCAGGTGTTACCTATAGACTGTTGCCTCCTGGAGAACTAATCCGGGTGAAGATGTGCAGTTCCGTCCTTTCCCTAAATCAACATTAATATTTAGCCTCCAGACATTGCTTTTTCTACACACCTGGTTAAACTTTGCTGCCCTTTGTGAATTCATGTCAGGACTTCTGCTCTTTGCAAAGCTAAGCAACGCAATCCATTCACCGTACAACAGGCTTCAGTACACTGAAACTCTTACAATGAAGTATTTGTAAAACAAATTTTCTGTGCCCATTTACTTGGCCACTCATCAAGAATAAAGTTAAACTCTGCATGTCTGCATTTTGCTTATTTGCTTCTCTGATATCCATCTTGTTAGAAGTCACAGTAAGGGTTGCACTTTCATCTTCAGGATTTGAATAAACTGCTGCATTTATTGACTTCTGGACAAGGTCTACCATTATCAAATATTTTCTTGAAACATGGGACTGCTTACAATTGAAAACAACTGAGCCTCACTAACAACCAGTGACAAACTAAATGAACTTTGTCCAAGTTGAGTTAATCAGAGGTACAAGTGGTTTAGGACTTTTTTTGTAGTTTGTAACTGAGCAGGCACAACAGATAGTGTGTGCTCACATGCCTATGGCCCTGCTAGGAATTTACCTTTGACTTGAGAAAATCTCCTTTTAGTCTATTACTGTTCTTTACCAGCAAGCTACAGGCTTCAGATTGCCAATCTGCTGCAAGAAAGTTGTTCCACCAACACAACTGGTGGCATCCGCACTCACCATTTTTGGTTTAATTACCAACAGGCTAGTAGTGAGGTGGGCACTAACAGATGTAACCATTTTGAAAGCATGTTCTTTAGCATCACATCATGTCCATGCTACTTTCTTCTTTAGCAGTTTGGTTAGAGGAGGAAGCAGAGTCCTAGCACAGATCTTCCCAGATAGTTCATCATGCCAAGCACTCATCAGAGTGCCATGACATATTCCATGGGCTTGGTAACGCTCACACCTTTACTTGGATGTGGTCTGATGCAATCTCCATTAATATAATATGATGTCACAATCGTAAATTTCAAGTCTTGCCAAAATATCTTTCTAATGCTTGATCTCCAACTCTTAAGTGGTCTGAGCCTCACTGTATGACTACCACACCAAAAGAGGATAGAGGCAACTGGGATTTACTAAAGGAAATGAGCAAGGGAATCAAAGTGTTGGGAGCAAGTAAATAGGAAGGGAAAGGTGATAGTGCGAAGAGGCTAGGTACCAGTTTCTACTACAGGTTAGAGACCATATTCCCTACCAAGGACTGATAGAGTATAGGTAAAGTGACAGTGACAGGGAACTGTTAAATGAAAGACGGTCTCTGTTGAGTTTTCAGTTGAGAATAGGAGGAGGATAATTATTAGGGCATATAAAATATTGCATAACTCAATCAATCAGGAGAGTTTAGAAAAGATTAGGAAGGAAATTTACAAAAGCACAGTGGAAGGATATCTGTATGGCACCCACGTATGCAGCAGTGACCAGAAGGTTTAGGATTTTTGCTTGGAAGTGTTTGCATAGGTATTTTTATGTCCCATGCAGACTTAGATTTTTTTCTCTCAGGAAGATAAATAATGGCAATATGATAGATGAGAGTGAAGTCACTGGGAATATGTTTTTGAGAATATAAATTGGCAGATTTTAAAAATCCCCTACAGACTTTGTCAGAAATGTTGGGGATAAAATTACTGTAACTAAGGAAATTATTATTTTAATCTGGGAAACAGGCTCTAGATTGTCTATACATAGTAAAGCCATATTACGTTTAATGCTATTGGCTGCCACAAAAAGGAATGATTAGAAAATGGAAATTGAAATTTAAGCCATCTATAAATAAATTATAGGTTCATAGGGAAGTACTAGGACCAGTTAAATTCTAGCCAATTTCCCTTGGTGGGAATGAAACCCTGTACCTCTTTTGTGTGAGCTAAACACCTTAACCATTAAATATTATAAAAAAGATAGACATGCTGGTAGAACTCTTAGAAAAAAAGAGGAGCAAATTAATTGAAATAAATGGAATTTGTGGGGAAAAAATACATGCTGAATATTTAGGAGAAGTAAAATTTAAGGGAAGGCAGGAACTGAGCAATTTATGTAATATTGGAGTGACTGAAAATTGTTGAAAACATATGTACACTGCATGAAAATGAAAACGGTTTTGTGGTTTGGTTTCTTTTCCATTAGTGTATGCATGCCTATGCAACTTTTTAAAAATGTCACAGTTAATAAAGATGTTTAACATTAAAGAAAACACTAAATAAAATGTTGTCCATCACAACCACTGCTGTTTCAGGACATTACTCATTTCAAATATATGATACATTAAATATATAAAATATATGCTGTCTTGGACTATATGGACAGACATGGAGCTCTCGAGACTGCATTTCCCAAGCAGGTATGACCAGCATTCTACCTTTTCCAAAGGATGCTGCAATATGAGCAAAAAATAACAGACTTCAATAACTGGTTCGTTTTTGGTGTCATTTGAAGGGGGCCCCATTTTTGTCAGCTTGGGGGGATATGACTGCCAGACCATGGTGCTTCATCAGGGATGGCCTGCATCTGTCCCATCTATAGTTAGGTTAACACTTCCATCATGGCTTAAGCAATCCACAATCTGATAAACCTGCCAATACAATGAAGCAAACAAAGAAATTATGAAGATGTTACTGATCAATGCTAGGAGGCTAAACAAGAAACTCCAATTACTACAAGCCCTTCTCATCCTGGAGGATGTTGATGTCTGTGTAGTTTTGGAGATCTAGTTTAAAATGAAAATGACACTAGAATGTGGCTGCCATTTTGTGCATTGTTTTGGTTAACAGAATATTTACCCCAGGACTGCCCCCTGTACTACTAATGGAGACAGCTAGCTCCTGAATGCTTTATTCCATGCATGGGTTCCCTCAAATTATCTATGGTATGATCCCATTTATTCTCATCTAGGGGTATTATGTAATATTTGACCATGGAATGGGTAAAATCAATCTAACACCAAATGGGATAGGTTAAATTCAAGCACCGAAAGGGAAATTGGCTATGCTTAAAATGTCCAGCAAAGGTATGTTAACCAAGTATTTATGAATCTATGAAAAATGTCAGATGCTGAGATCATTTCAAAAAGTTAAATATTCTAACCAGAATATCCCACCAAAGAAATGAAAATGGTCAACTTTACACTTGAGTCAAGGGGCAGTTGTCAAAACTCAGCTGAAACATCTAACCTAGAGAACATCTTTGTTCTAGTCAGCCTCAGTGCCATATCTCCCAAAACAAAGAATAAACATTTCCCTCTTAACCCAATGCTTTATATGTTTTAAATTAAAAAAAAAACTTGGTAGAGTGAGAATGTGCTATCACTGGCACCATTACAGCACACCAGTCCATGGAATCTGTAACTTTGTAATCACCCTTGGAGAAGGTGGAAGACAGTACACGTGTGTATTAACAGCAAGGAACATACCCTATTTTGTACAATTTTTATTCTTATTTATGGAGACCAACATCAATAAAAGGCATTAACACTTATTTCCACACTTCTAGAAATTAATTTGTACTCAGTGTCTCTATTCTATAAATTATTCACATAAGGCCTCATCAACCCACAAATACAAAACTCACTTGTGTCCTTTTCAATCAGTCATGGTTAAGAACCTTTGCAGACATCTGAGCTTCCTGCCTGAACTGCATACTTTTGATTTCACTTTGTCCATTTGTGAATACTTCAATTAACTTCTATATGCACTCTGTAATGTTACAGTACTGTCTGTCCGAGTGGCAATTTTATACCATGAGTGCCACGAATTTTTAAAGTCAGACTTTACATTCTCCATCTGGGTCCTACTGCTTACTGCAAAAAATAAATAAATGTTTCCATTGCATTTTCCTCACTTTTAGCCTCTGTTAAAAACATTTAATTTTAGTCTTAACATACAATGGCAAAATTATCCATTTTATTACATTTATGGAACTTTCTACTCGGCACCAAATATACCTCATATCTACAGACTTGCCTGCAATATGTATAGCTTTCTCCAACATTAAATTTGACACCAACTGTAACTTCTGGGAACCTTTCATGGTCTGCAATGCCCATAACTGTCTCTGCTCATATACCTTTATTGTCAAACTTGTACAATTACATCATTTCATACGGATGCCTCCCAACTGCCTCCCTATTAAAAAGATAACCATTAAACATAACCATTGTATATTTATTTTATTTATTTAACATTTAAGTGGGAAAGTCTGACTTTGAACAAAGCCAATTTTCAGCGGAGGCCCAGGGAGAAATGCTCCAGACGCATGTCTTTGTAAAGTGGGAGGAAACCAGAGCACCTGGAGGAAACCCACACGAACGCAGGGAGGACATGCAGACTCCACACAGAAGGAACCCTAGCAGAGAATCGAACCAGAGAACCTCTTGACATACTGTATTCCTGTACATACTTGTAAATAATTCTAGAGTTTGTATATTATTTTTTAGTCACTATACTGCATGTGTTTTTTTTAAACCATTGTTAACTATTAAATGGTATGGAGCTTTTCTCCCCAGGCCTCCGCTGAAAATGGGCTTCGCTCCCAGTTGGACTTTCCTGGCAAACAAATGTAAAATAAATAAATAACTGCATCTGTAGAGCTGCCCCATTTCCGACCACACAAGTAGTCAAACTCTGCCATGTATTACATTTTGTTTTGAGCAAAAAATAAAATGCTCATTAAGCTTAACATCAGTCTCCGATGTTAAGGATTACCCCTTAGTAAACTTGAAAGCAGCAAAAACAAGTTCACCCTCACTGCTCATAGCATAAAATGGAGTTTACACTGACCCTAATGGTCTTCCTCATTCTGCTTTGCTGCGACTATGTAATGTGTAAACCTTTGTTTTCATAATGACTTTGTTAATAGCTGTGCAAAGTCAAATGGCTCTAGTGGACGGAATTTAATCACTTATGTTTTTCTGTGCCGAGTCTGTACCATGCCAAGACATCAGTAAAATGATGGGTAGAATTTCCCCGACAGTATTGTACAGCTTCTCACCAGTCTGAATGTTTGCTAGCTCCCCAGTTATAAGATACTGGGACACCATTTCCTGGCACTATGTCATGTTCATACATCAGATGTTTAAAAGGCCAGAATTAATATGCATTACTTACTTTGCTAGATTTATTTTCCTTATCAGTTACACATCACAGAAAAATGTACATTGTTAGGATCACAGCTGACTTGCACTGTGATAAGCTAGCTTAGTACTGTTCTAAGCATTTTGGGAAGTGCCTTTAGGACTACACAAGACAGTTTAACACTGTCTGCACTGATTTTCATAGTGATCTAGTATGACCACATCTATTATCAGAGGTAACCTGTCAAGCAATGGCTTAAGATGGTATGTGTAGCATGTGGACATTATAAGAAAGCTGCAGAAAACACTATTCAAGCTGAAACTTTGGGTCAGAATACAAAACCAGCTGAGGATGGTCATCCACGAGTCCTGAAGCAGATAATATACTTGTTAAATTCCACAGGTTTTTTCTGATTCAGACTTTAATCTTTGCTTGATGTTATTGTTTTTAAGATCAGAAACATGTCAAAGCAAGAAATAAACTATCAACAGAATCACTTAATGTGTGGCTCAAACCAACAGATGTATTCCCTACTGGCATAGTAGAGTCATATGTTGTCCACAATGACATGGTCACAAGCCTGGCAATGATGTACTATTCTCCAACTGTATCCTATATTCCATGTTCGCTGTAGTGAACATTATATCCTGAGGCTGACTCATGAATGCCTTCTTGGATGCACGCTGATGAAAAGTAATGGTCTAGTTTATAACCCTTCCTACAGCCTCATCATCATCACACATCTGGAGTCTAGCCACACTGACAAGCATAATGCAGTCATTATGGGAGATTATGACATTCAATTTGATAGGAAAGTAAACTGCCATATTACTATTTCTTAGTTAGATAATCTTCCCCTTATTAATATTCAGTCTTATAAAAATAGTTTACTAGTTTCTTTCCAGAAGTGCTTGAAAACTATTAACATATGTATCAGAAATTTTTGTTTTAGTGATCGGTTTCTCCAAAGGGAGATGAGGAAAATCTCCTTGGAGATATTAGAGGAGGCTCCTTCACAAATGGCAAGATGAGTTGCTTTCTGTTTGGATTGCAATTTTCTTGGCAACATCCTACTTTTCTTGTCAACAGAAGTAAATTCCCTACAGAACAAGAGTTAAAGGATAATTAGTACAGTATTTCAGTGAACCTGAGAAGACTGTCTTCTGAAAGACAAAAAAAAAGTAGTGATAGATGTGAAAAACAATCTGTTCTCTTGGTATAATAAATGCTCCTTAAGAAGTGTATGTTAAAACCCGGCAAGGCCAACTGCCTTTGGCATGAAGTCAGCCAGCTTCTAAATCATCCTGGCAGTGAAAGATGAGCAGAGAAAAAGTCGCCCCTGCTATTGGCAAGTTTCTGCCTTCTACAGTAGCTGAGGCTATTGCTTTTAACTTGTCTAAGAACACTTCATAAAACCACACTGAACTATCTGTTGCTTCCAAAGTTTTCAGCTTTGTATTCCAATCGTCTACATGTACAATCACTGGATTAAGGCCCTTCTGTGTTACAGCCAGCCAGAAGCTGAAAAGTTCTTATTCTAAGCTCCTTACAATGGGTTACAACTTTATAAGCATGACCATAATCATATTACCTTTCTCAATCTGAACACCTTTCCAGAACACTGAAAATCCCCTAATATTTTTCCAGTTCCTAAGTAAAGGCCAAAGCAATCTACTGAATATTACACTCCAATTTTTTTGGAAGCCCTACTTTTTAAAAATACTAGAAAAAGCTAAATCCTCAACTAATGAAAGGGAACCAGTGGCATCTACAAACCCGTGGACATAAGCCTGATGACAGGGTAAATGTTCATAGACCTAACTAGAGAATTCAGCTGTTCTGCATTAAATGACCACCATTTCAACCTTATTCCCTCAAGGGTTTCTCCTTTGGCCCCTGCCATTTACTAGGTTTATTAATGCAAATTTATTCAGTGTCTTACTTTACATGTTTTTTGAATCCTACTGACACTCCCCATAAGTTTTGGAGCTTAGCTGTTCACCAGACAGTGGTACTATCCCACTAGTTGGGACAAGACCAATAGGAGGGTGTAATCCAAGCAGGCATAAACGTGGTTTGTGCTGCCATGGTCTACATCCGTTAATCACTCCACACAAGGGCAAGGTACGTCTCTGTCCCAGTGGTAGGAGGGTCTGGCTTCATCTGCCTCCCCAGAGTGGAAACATCTGTACTCATAACATATGGCAAATCATCCATGATTTACAGCTCAGGAGCACTTCTCCAGGGTTGCCATGCCACATCATGGGCACCTGCAATACCTCAACAAAGATGTGCATGCTTCTGTGCATGAACCATAAAGGGTTTCAACTCTGGTTTGGCAGAACTAAGCACACCCCCCCAACCAGTGGTGCATGTTACCCATCTGCGTATTGGCATCTCAACAAGCGGGTACCCCCTCCAGGATGAGTAAGACAACATTGGCAACTCACTCCACCCATCTTCTGCCAGTAGCATAATTGGGTACTCAAACCTTGATCACAGTTGAGGCTTTTTCTCTCTCTGTACCACACAGCAGCTATGCAGCATCCATTACATCCACATGCTCCTTGATACAGATGATATGGCAGTCTAAGAAGTGAACCACACAATGGCATTTATTGATCACTCTGGCCACTGGCCTGGCATTTATATCAGATTGGTTCAACAGATGTTGTCTTGGCATTAGTAACTCCAAATTAAAGCAAAGCAGCTTCAGACTGAAATGAATTGTCATTCTCAAAAATTATTGTTATAACTAGGCCTGCTGTGGTTGGGTTTTTATTTGAATCTAGAACAGAAGCTGCTGTTAAAAATGAAGTAATTAGCAGGGCATATAAAATACTCGACAGTAAACTATAAGATTCCCAGGAGGTTAGAAAAGACTGAGAAGAGACACTGGATATGTAACTTAAAATGGAATAATGAGAGGACGTGTGTGTGTGTGTGTGTGTGTGTGTGTGTGTATGTATATATATATATATATATATATATATATATATATATATATATATATATATATACACACACACATATATATCTACACCTACATATGCACACGGCTTCCAAGTATGCAACAAAGTTCAGAAGGTTTAGCATTTTTGCTTGGAGGTGTCTGCACAGGTATTTTATACCCCAAGCAGACTTTAAAAGAATTTTCCTGAAGTAGATGGCAAATGTTGGAGGTGTGATGCGGAAGAAAGAGATAACTGGAAAATATATTTTAGGAGTGTAAATAGTTCACTACAGACTACCCTGTCAAAAATATTTAATGAGCAAATATGAGTAACTAAGGAAATGATAATTTTGAGCTGGGACACCGGATATGAAGTGTCTAGAGATAGTAAGGCCTTGTTAAGTTTAATTCTGCTGGCTGTCAAAAAGCAACTGCTAGAAAACAGAAATCAGAAGTCCAAACTAACTGTATCTCAAGTACTGACTATTGTAACGGAGACAAAATAACGAACTAAAATCTTTAGAAACAGAAGGATCAAATTATATAGAAATAAATGGAAATTGTCGGAACAATACATGCAGAATAATGTTCAAGAGGAGGAGGAGAGCGGATTAATGGAGGGCAAAACTGGAACTGAGCAATGCTAAACTGATGAGAGTTATAAAAAAAAGAACATATATGATGTACAATATATGTAAATGGAAACATGTTAATATGTATTTATTTTCTTTTATAGTAATGCATGTTTGCCCATTAAGTAATAATTTAATAAATGTGTTTAAAAAAATGCCATAAAACTGGCTTTACGAGAGAACACAAAAAGTGATCAGTATTCTTACTAAGAATATCGTATCATTTTTGCCCAAGAATTCCAGGCACTATCCAAGATGGCTGCACACTGATAAACGGCTTAATTTTAGCTCCTCGATATGAAATAAACAAACAAGGGGCAGGAATTCTGTCACTATTAGTAAATTGAGTTATTGATTAGTAAGTGCACTGTCTGAAAGAAAATTAACTAAAACAGGGGAAGAGAAAACAATGAATGAAGAATCCTGTAGCTGTTCAGCAAAAAGGAGTTTAAGCTTCAAATTTGGTGCAAGCCAAGTCAAATGTGCTCAGTGTTGATTAAAATCAACAAAACTCAAATAACAAAGGCTGGAAAAAATAGAAAATTCTTTAAACAGAACTGATAAAACTCCCAAAATCAGAGGCCGAAATGAAGAAAAGGCTGGCTGAGTATTAGACTGCACAAGGAGAAATGTTTCAAAAAATGGCAGAATAAGAGGACAGAGCATATAGGGAGAATCTGAGATTTTCTGCTGCACCAGATAACTAGAAGGAGCAGACTATTATTTTTATGAAGTTACAAATAAGCAATTGTATTGGTATTCCATAGCTAGAACTCTTAAATGAAATGACCACAACGTGTGTATGCTCCAAATCTGGCCATGTGAAAGCAGCCAAGACCTGTATTAGTAAAGATGCAAACCTACCAGACGAAAGAGTTGATTCTGACAAAAACGGTGTCAAAAAAGTGAAGTATTAAAAGTTGGAGACAGCAGAGTGTAAAATTTATCAGGGAGGGTCATAAGGCAGGTGAGAGATTCAAGCTGCTGCATTCATCTGTCTTCAAAATATTTTTTCCTAGAGGATCAAAGTGTTTTTAATGCACAACAGCCTACAGAGAAAATACAAAAATTTGTCCAACAAAAATGAGCCAACAAGCAGAAGGGGGCTCTGCATATCTTTCATTTAATAAAGCACATTGAGAGGCTTGGCCTGTGAAACTTCTTCCACTCTTCCAAGGGATAATGTTTTGAGAGAAACAGAAAAGTTGGAAATCTGAGTTGGGAGATGGAAATGATCAGGAAGATGACCAGCAACAAGGAAATTAGTGAAAAATGTAGGATTGCAAAGCATCAATCGCATTTGTGAAATACAGCTATATAAGAAAAAAATAGAAATAGTTGAATTTGTTAAACCTGTGGGGATCTGTAAAGCATTTGCCTCACTTCATGTCATTAATGTTTGGAAGGTCATTGAGGGGAGGTGGATCAAGGAAAAATTTAACCAAGTAAAACAATTTCTGTCCTTAACAGTATTTCTATGAAACTTTTCACAATATAAATTATTTATTTTATAGTAAAGTCTTTTAGTTGTTCTTGTACGTGATAAAGTTACTAAAGTAAACTGATGCCCTTTTCTTTTTTTTGTATTAATAAATGCAAGCATTACAGTGCAAAAAAAGAAGAAAAGCTAGACAAAAGCATGTTTAAGTTAATATGCTGTAATCTTGGATTGTTCAGGTGGAGCATGGGGTACAAAAGTACACAAACCATAATATTTGTAGAGCAGATATATTTTTTAGTTTTGCTTAGGTAAAGGTCTGGATTAAGACCTTTGGCTTAATCTAATAAATTTAAAGTGGAAACAAGTAAATATGACACCACCAAATATAATGAAAAAATTTGTAAAATGTT
The DNA here is from genome assembly GCF_019279795.1 of Protopterus annectens. NCBI lineage: Eukaryota > Metazoa > Chordata > Ceratodontiformes > Protopteridae > Protopterus > Protopterus annectens. The sequence goes on along the minus strand of NC_056745.1, from coordinate 766,084,873 downwards.
TCAGTTTCTCTTTCAGGATGCTGTAGAGGACTACATTTTTTTTCTTCTCTCTCATTTTCATTTAGAGAAAATAATAGGACAATAAAAGCCAGAACACTGGTTTCTTCAATGTCAAACGTTAATGTTTTCTTAGCGTATGCAACTGTTTTCGCATCTGGGAGGGGAATAAAGATTAAAAAAAGTACAGTGACCAAAGCATATGCAGTAACATGCATCTTAGCAAAGATGACCTCAATTTCAAGTTAAGGTCTGTGTTAGCAGCTGTCTATTTGGGGCAAATGTTCCTATCGTGATTAAATTTCATTATTTGAAGATTTATATAATTGTGTGTTTTTTGTAAATTAACAGGTTACAGAGGTGTTCTTGGGGTGTATTTGTTTCAATAAAAGCCCTGAAACAAAAAGTCTTGTAAAGTGTGACATAGGTTCCAGTGTTAAGAAAAAGCTGTACAAAGGATTATGTTACCAAACATTAGTGGGTGCATGTATCACAAAACCTGGAAATAGTCATTAAAAAAAATGCATATACAACAGGGAGGAATAATGGCTTCTTACCTTAAAAGCAACATTTTCCATATTATCCTGGAATGTGATTGGCATCACAGTTATATTCAAAAATAATTATATTAAGAAATGCAGAGTGCAAATAGCAGCACTACAGCATACACATTTGGAAAGAACTGAACATGCAAATTTGATAAAGAGGAGACTTCAAGACAGATATTCAGCAGAACAGCAGGGACAAAGAAAAAGAGGAGTCTTATTAATTGGTAGAAGAGCTCCAACAGTGATAAAAAACAACAAAAAATATGAGACAAAAAAAAGACAATAATGGCAGATGTGAGGTAGTAAGGGACCACTGACAAAGGATGATTATCCTAGCATTTATTTATATTCTACCTAAAACTGCTATTATGGAGCTTAACAAATTTGGGGGAGGAATAATCAGCTTTCAAGAGCGAATATTACTTTTAACTGGGGAGTAGAATTTGATTCGCAACAATGAGGTTGTATCTGGGGAGTCTAGAATGGAATACACAACAAAAGAGGGTAGATTTCTGAAGTTTATGAAAACATTTTATATGAAAAATGTGACTTCAGTAGTATGAACTGAGAGAATTTACAATCAGAGAATTTTATGCCCCAAGGTACAGTAACTGGGATAGACTAGACAGAAATTATACTTTACAAGAACATGTGCATTTTGTTGATAACTGACATAGTCCACAACTATTTCAGATCATGCACCAATAGTTACCAAGATAAAAATGCAGAGTAATAAAGTAAAGCGGAGACACTGGCACTTACCAAAATACTTATTAAAAAGAGGAATTTAAGCAATGGCTAGTGGAAAGTATTCAAGAGTTGTTAGGGAAGATAGAAAGTATTCCAGTCGTTATAGCTAGTGAGAGAGTGATCAAATAAAAGTGGAGTTAAAAGTTTTGGTTAAGTAAAAACAAGAATTATTTAGAAGGGCTGACAAAGGTTAAAGTATGACAAAATAAGCGGATCTCACAGAACAAGAAGCGCAATTACAGCGTGCTAAAGAGAAAATAAGGAAGTATCTGGATAATATGCATGAATTTAGAAAGATTGCTGTTAAACAGCTTTTTTGATAAAATCTCCAAAGCACAAAAACCGTTGGAACAATGACTCAGGCAACAGAAATTTGACAGAATTCCTGGTTATCGAGTGCAAAGAAGTACTTTGCATTAGGTATTGTCAAAACCATTAAACTGTATGAAGTCGATAATACTTCCTTTTTCATAGCTTCATTAATACCTTCTGTGCCTACATGCATATGAATTTTGTCAGGCTTCACAATGGCAACCATATTATTCACCCAGAAGGTAGTTTAAAATGTATGGATTAATCATGGTAATGTTTCCCCTTCTGTTTATTTCCCTCTCACTTCCCCTGTCCTGGCCTAGAACTTCCAAGCATGTAGCACGAGTAAAATGGAAAAATTATCAGAATATGACAAACTTGTTATAAATAAACCTTCGTACTCATGAAGCAAATCACTCTTTACATGCAGATTACAAAATCATTCCACCATACGAAGCACATGACAAATATCCAATATTGCTAGGAATGGCTGTTCAGTTTTCAGACTGAAGGGCTACAGCCATTTGCTCCTATAATATAGTACGGATTCAGCTTAATCAATATGTATTCATTCAATGAAAGAAAAGCAAATTAAATAACGTGTGAAATCAGCACTCTACTGAAACACATTATTGAAGGTATGGCAATGAAGATTCTGCATAAAATGTATAGCTAAGCCATACAGAGTCTGATGAAGGAAAACCCAGAGAGCATTATAGGTAGTATTGTATCAGAGTTTTGCTTTTCAAACCATCTACAGCTTAAAAAAACATCATTCCTTTTATAGGCTTCACTCTCCAAGACATAGACGTAACATTGGCATTGTGGGAGGAAATCAGAGTACAGCTGCTGCTCCTGTATGTTAAGAAGAATCAGCTAAGGTCAATTCAGGAACAGTGTGAGGATGCCCTTTGGATTCCTTACAGAGGAGATGCACCTGCCCCAGCCCACTTCTATGAAACCCCAAGGCAGTTTCAGGATATGTTGAAGATATTATCTTAATTTACCTGGGAATACCACATGATAAGCAGGAGTCTGTTGATGGGGATAGGGCACTCACTGCACTGCTTGGTACTACTGTTACCCTTAAACCAATGCAAGAAGCTCAGAGATAGATGCTATGACTTTCAGAAAAGTACCTGGTTAGCTAAAATGCTTTTTAACTCTGCATTTTTTTTTTATGCTTAAGTCTGAAATTTCTGGAGTTTTTTTTCTCTGCATAAGAAAAGGAATGATGTCAAGCTTGTACCATTTTAAGTGTGTATTATGTGGAAGGGCTACATCCTGGAAGACTGTACAATTATAAAAATCCTTGGTGTGCTTACACCTATAAGGTAAGACACAACCCAGATAAGGGCATCAGAGACCATAATGGGCAAAACAGGCATTACAGAATGATTCTTACTAAGAGAATAAAGACAGCCACAATGGAATACGACTGGTGATCCCTCAATATGTAATCATTCATAACTTCTAAAAGGGTTCTCTCAAACAGGCTTTCCAACCTACAACCAGAATAAGCAATGGGGGGAAACAACAAGCATATAAGCTTTTTGTAAACCACTTTATCCAAATGTCATATGAAAAGGAAGGCAGAAGCCAAGGCAGCCAATGGAACTGTGCATAACAATGCATTTTATGTTGTGCTTCTTTTTGCCTTTTGATTGTCACATGCCGGAATTGTGTACAACTATGCATTTTATGTTATGTTTCCCTTTTCTCTTTTTGATTTTCACATGCTGTATTGCATTCTTTGTAACTTTTTATAATATTGTACTATTGATAATGAAGCTTTTCTCTCAGGACCTCTGCTGAAAATGGGCAACCTGCGCAGTTGGACTTTGATGGTAAACAAATGTAAAATATATTAAAATAAAATAAATTCTCTAGGTATAATGGAGCTGACAGGTTCTTTATAAAGATCTCTTTTAATGAGGTTGGAAACACTTGATTCAAAGAAAAATTTACATAATTAAAAAAAAAAATCAAAGGACCAATTATATCTCTTTTCAAGATTTTTAAATCCATGGCCCAAATCCACAGTAGTGCAAGATAAAGCTGAATCTACAGTCATGGTCTTCTTGTAGTCAAGTGCAGCTAAATAATTCAGCTAGAAAAACTTGAAAAGTTCCACAAAATGACCTTCACAGAGGAGATAGGTGATTAATTTTGTTAACTTTATTCATAAAAGATTGTGCAGCCTGCTCACAAGGATGGGATGAAAAAGCCTTTTAAGACAGTTAAGTCTGAACTACACAGGCTGTTAAACTATGGCTGGGTAATTTAAAATGCAGATGTTTTCACTGGACAGGAATATGGCCAATAAATGTTCTGAATGGCATTTTGAATTAGCAATTGTCCAAACCATATTTGTCCTTAAAATGACAACCTCAAAAGGAAGGTTAAACTTTCATCCTGCCCTCCACATTTCATGAAGGTCAAGATCATACTACTGCTCACAAAATATGCAAATTAATGTACAAGGATCATCTACATTGCAGCCCAATTCAGATGGTTCCATAAAGGAATAAGGCATTACAAAAAACATCAGCTTCTAAATGGAGACAGCTGAATATCAGGTGTCCTAAACTGGAGGAAGCTCAAAGCAAAAATGGACCAACCAGTTGTCAAGACCAAGGAGATGGCTGCACCAGAAAAGAATGACCAAACTACTTTAAAACATGTTAAGATTTTCAAAACACAGGCTGTACAAACACTACTGAGACACACATACTTTTGTCACTGTCTAAACTGCAGCAAAAAAACTCACAATCACTGCCAAAATCCAAACACTCTTGTATAGCAAGTAGAAAAAATGTAGTCTCACAGAAAAGACGCACTGCACTAAGTGTGACAAAAAATGAAGTTAACTACAGATTTAAGCTCCACTTCTGTCAAGGAAACAAAAAAACATGTGTTAACATTTTGCACAGATTTAATAGTCAACATGCCCTATTCCTTTATCAAAGTGTTTAGAAGGGTTTACCTTTTGTAAACGCGATTTGCAGAAGGGTGAACTGCACATACCCAAAAGGCAGTCGGCAAGATATACAAACGCCGAATGTAAAAAGGTGCGAATGCACAGTGAGATTCGCTCATTGCACATTCGACATTCAGGGGCAGATTGCACTACAGTGGGGATCAGGAAATGGTTCCTTTCCCCCACTGTAGTGCAATCTCGGAGTTAGAATAATAAAGTAGGGGGTGTGGAGGGCGTTTTTTTTTTTTTATTCGACTTTCAAGTTCGAAAAACAGCGAATCTGCTGTTTGATTTGCTGTTTTTCAAACATGTAGGTGTGTCGACATTGTTAGTTTCATGGATTAGAGTCACTCATATGAGCATTCACCCTTCTGCAAATCGCAGTTATAAAGGTAAACCGTTTAGAAGACATGGGGTAGATGCCACATTCTTAGTAAAGCAGTCTACCAGCTTTTTTTTTTTTTGGGGGGGGGTAACTACAGGATACTTTGAATTCTTTAAATGTAAAGGAGTTCTATTTTTTTTTTTTGGCAACCGGGTTTACAGATTTAATTTGCCTCAACTAAAGAATCATCATTTGTTAAACAAATTACCTCAAGGGTGTCAGATCTTGGGTGATAAGCTGAAGTTCAGAAAACAGTAGTTCCAGTGCATTGTTGAGGGGGGACATGGCAACAGTTTCTCCTCTGAGGGTGCCGAGCACCTCTCCCCTAATTATTTTTGACTGTCAGGGAGGGGGGGGGGTGAGAATGTTCCTTGCTCTCTTACTGAAATCAAATGTCCCCCTTGACTGATATGAAGCAATTAGTTTCAAGGATTTATTCTTCTCAATAAGTTGACATTAAGTGGTTGACATTTTAAGCTACTTTTTCAAAATGTATTGCCCTATCAAAGTTGTTTCATGAACATTCAGTACAGTGGCATGTTGTGTGCTGGGTACCAATACAGGAAGCACCTAGGATGGCATGTGATCTATTTTTCCTGGCAATCCTAAGGATTTGGCCTGTTTTGATCAAAGTTCATGCCAAGAAGGTTGAAAGGAGCATCCTTCTGCTTTGCCCTTAAGATTCCATGAAAATAAAATGATTTTTCTCAGAGTACCAATTTTGTTGCATCAACAGTAGCCAAGTCTAATTCCACATAGCTGATGTGGTCATGCTATTTGTGGCCAAACTGAACTGATAAGTAGCCTGTTATGGAATAACAGACAGCAAAATTTTATTGGCCACATCAGAGACTCATCTACATGGATGGCAAGAATTTCAGTGATGTCATCATTCCCCTCCATCCAGTAGAACACATGGTCAACCTGCAAAATTCTACCTCCTGACTTCACAATGAAGTTTAAAATCTACACCACCTACTTTATTATATCAGTGCAGAGACGTGTATGCCACATCATAAATATAAAGATTCCGACACATATGCTGGTCAAGCTGGTCCATTCTTTTATTTATTTATTTTTTGTAAAGTCCTTCAAATATTCTAACCAAAGATTTGCTTTGGCTGTTACTCCTTTTGGAATTTTCTTGAAAGCACACACCCACCTGGTGCACATGAATTTTTGGTCAGCACTATCAACCTCAGAACCATCTTTCCTGCTCCTGCTCTCATCTTGCTCTGCTGACACACTCAGGTGATATGTCCTCAGCCAGAAGTACATCATGTTCCATATAGGAGTCAAAGGACTGCAGCCAATGCTTTTCCTATTCAGTTTGAGTATCTTCTACATGTCAATAGATCCCTATCTCCTTGAAATATCAGCTGTGTGTAAAAGGTTATATCAGCTGTGTCTCTTCCTTTAACTTTGCTAGCCTGCTTTAAAATTTTCAGCTGTATGATACACCCCCTTTCCATCACAAATCATATAGTTTACACTTTTATACGACTAAAGCAACTACCTTTAATACACCTGTGGATGGTTCATTGCATTAATACACTTAAAATTCTCATATTTTCCTTTTCCTGGATTGTTTGGTATAATTTCTGTGCCACCTCATTGTTGTCACTTTTATTGATATACTGGGTGTCTATTTCAATCTTGACTTTACAATGACTGGAATGATACACTCATACAAGTATCACCATACCTCAACAAATTCTGCAACTCCATCTTGGCCAAGAGCGACTCTGGGTCCTTCCCAATCTGCAGCCCTTTTGAAGTATACCTAGTCTCCCATTTCAAGCCTTTTGTGTAAGCTACAAAGTTGTTTCTGTAGTGCTTTCAAACTTCTTTTTTAAACATACAGCTTCAGCTACTGCTTTTCTTGACACATGTAATGCTGAAAATATGATCACTCACTGCCATGTTCCCTGTGGTCCCTTGAACAGCTGACAACGCATCAAGCAAAACAGAAGGGAGAATGGGGCTCTGTCCATACAAAAACAGATATGGACTACGGCCACAGACATTTTGCATGTTATACACCATAGGCGCACACACACATTTGCCCTCAGTCTCTCAAGTCACATTCTGTATTAGATCTTATATAGAACATGAATTGGCTTAGTGTCTGCCCACCTTTCTAGGAGAACATTGTTTTAAGAAATATTTTATGCTGTGGTAAAAATTTCACTATTGAAGAGCTTTGCTGTAGTTCTAATTGCACCATAATTGAATTCTCCTCCACTGCCACTGAATAACTTCTAAGGTGGACGCACTTGCTTATCCAGCAATGAATATTGTTAATGGCATCTTTGTATTCATAATGCTGACACAAAAACGTAAACAGATCAATGACATGAAGGCCTAGTTAAAGTACATCCCAATCTAAAGCAGCAGTCATGTTTTACTCAAGAGGCCAGAGGCACACAAATGAGCATATGCTTAGGCCTTCTGTACTTTAGGCAAACATCTGAACTGTCTGTTTCAAGTCAGAAATGCATTCAGGGTCCTTATTTCCTGAATTATAAAAGCAGTTTCTGTAGCCTATCCATAGAAGCATTCTTAAACTGAAAATGCATTTTAAAAACACTTTCTGCTTCTCCTCCTGATCATGTTCTCAAACTGCAAGGATCAAAGGTTCTTCTATGATGGTGACACAACAATGTTCAGTGCAGTCAATTCAAGAGTCTTTGTTTAAATGTCAATATGCTGTCATTTTCCACGTTCGTCTTTCTGAAAGAAATCCTACTCAATCAACAAAAGGTATTTTGTCTGGATCTACACCTGTTTCAACATCACATGTAACGTGTCCTTTTTTTGCAGGTACCACTTTTCATTCTCCAAACTTAACAGTCCCACTATTTTTTCCACCTCAGTCTGACTGAGGCTACTGATAACCGTCTAACCACTTCACAAAATGGTGCATATGCACACAAAAGCCACCACGGCTAACCCACAATTTTCTACTACAAACATCTCTACACATGAAACTGGCTCTTTGCCAGACAGTTATACTGCATTCATCCATATCTTCAGATATTTTTGCCTTTTTGTTTTGAACTGTTTTGACAGTGTTTAGCCCAGTGATAGGGACTCTTATCCATCCCAAGTTGGTGTCCTGCTATGCTCATCTAGCATATCTGAATCTGGTAATGACAATCTCACTCAACTGTTTTGTCTGCTCAACTTGTTACTTTGTGACTGCTCTGTAAAACATACTGTGCCCTGACTTGCATTAAATGCTCACTGCAGTGCCTGATGATTTGTTTCTGGAAAAGGTACTTTACTGCTGGCTTTACCTGAGGCAAAAGTTAAGCTCAGCGCATATGGTTAATGCCAACTGTGATGTCCCCTCTCTGGGCCAGTAATCAAGGAGCCTGACTCCTCTCCACTGACACTGGAGAGGGATATTCACTTGGAATACAAATGGGTACACTCAGTATTTCCAGATGCAGACCTCTGCATCAAGCACAATTTCCCTTAAGAGCACCCAGGAAACACACACAGTCTCACGGCTGGTTCCTCTTTATATCTGTCCAGACCCCCAGTAAGAGTATCCACTGGCACAGCTCAGAGTGAAGTCCTTAGTTGAGGTTCCAAGCTAAGTCCTCCCACACCCGCTCTGTGAAACCAGTGCTGTGCCCCTGCTCCAAGCAGCTGACACACACACACTGACATCTGATTTACATACAGACACACACACTGACATCTGATTTACATACACATAAACCTAGGAAAGCCTGGCAGATTTACCTGCCCTCTTCTACCCAGACTATAAGGTAGTTATCACTGCCACCAGAATTCCTGCCACCTACTTTAAAGTTCATAAAAGGGTATTCAATTATACTGAGTGAAATTAATATTAATACAAACGGTAATGTTGACCAAACAAACTTTCAGGAGTGGCCAGAGTTATTACCAAATAAATATGCACAAATACTCTCAAAACTTGAAATCTTTCTAAAAAGGACCAGCCACAATGAAAAGTTTAAATATATTTAATAATAATAAATAAATAAACATGAACATACTAAATATCTATTTACAGTAAACAGCGATTCAGTCACAGGGAATATTAAAAATAACACCAATTGAAAGTTTCACAGTTACAGAAAAACAGTATTTAGCTAGTCTCACTATCTCTTCCTAACGGAATAAAATAATTATTATTCCTATTTACTAAATAGAGCAAAGCAAGATGGGTGAGTTGTCCTTGTTGTCAGATCCAAGACAGAATACAGAATGATGCTGAGACTTCAGTCTCCTCTAATATTAAAACATTATTTCTATACAGAATGATATTACATACATCTGACTTCTGGTTCCCATTAAACCCCCACTGCAAGAAGCTGACAGAGTTTAGCACCTACATGTTACCATACACACATGGATCAGATGTGGTGCAACTGCTGGAAGTCTTAAAACTATTCCACTCTTCCTACAGGAGCTACAACCTATTCTCTATCACAAACATTGTGTCTCTGGCTTCATTCAAAAAGTACAGTTTTGTACCTACCATAAATGTAGATGTTCGAAGATCCACATTGCTGCAGTCCTAACACTTGGGTAGTCCGCTGTCCCTCGGTCGGCCTGAATATCAGAGTATAAGGCTGACGTCGGTCAGGGTGCATTTGACTGACATCAGAACGTCAGGGTACAAATGCGCATGACCGACGTCATATCCTCAGTCTTTTCTTGCCCCAGATGTCAGAAGACCCTAAAGAAAAAGGTCCAAACCCATAGGCAACAGCTAAACAATCAACCAGCCTAACACCAAGAATATGTACAATATATACAATATATACAATAAACACAATATACCTCAGCTGTATAACCCAACCCACACAACCACCTCAAACTACAGAGGGGAAGGAGGGAGGGTAAATTGGACTGCAGCAATGTGGATCTTCGAACATCTACATTTATGGTAGGTACAAAACTGTACTATGTTCTTCATCTCACATTGCTGCAGTCCTAACACTTGGGTAGAATCCCAAAGCAGAGGTAAGGGAGGATGGCTAAACTATAATGAAGCAGGAGCTGACAGAATGCCCTGCAACACAGCAGTGGCAAACCCAGCCCTGGATTTAGAGTACAATGGAAGGTGGTAATGCCTAGAGAAGGTATGCACTGAACTCCAAGTGGCTGCCTCCAAAATATCCTTAGTTGCCACCCCTCAAAAAGCTGTTGAAGTGGCAGTAGCCCTAGTGGAATGAGGCCTAATCCCAGCTGGAATCTCCTTGCCATGATGGGAATAACAGAAAGCAATGCAAAATCCAATCCACTTAGAAATAGTTTGTTTTGACACGGGCTTGCCCTGAGAGCACAAAGCAAAAGAAACTAATAACTGCTGAGATTGTCTGAACCCTTTAGTTCTGTCCAAATAATATCGCAACTGCCTGTGTACATCTAAAGTGTGCAAAATCTTTTCCCCTTTATTTTGGGATTTGCATAAAAAGTAGGCAAATGAATAGTTTGGTTTAAAGCCACACTAGAAACCACTTTAGGCATAAAGGAAGGATTAGTACGTAAAGATACCCTGTCCTTATGAAAAATTAAGAAAGGCTCAACTGCCATAAGGGCCTGCAATTCAGAAACCCTTCTTGCAGAGGTAATGGCCAACAAAAAAGCAGTCTTCCATAACAAATATTTCAACTCAGCAGTCGCTGCAGGCTCAAAAGGTTGTAGAGTGAGTTTCTCCAACACAAAATTGAGATCCCAAGCAGGAGTAGGAGCTCTTCGTGGGGGTCTTAAATTCTTTGCCCCTCTAAGAAATTGCTTGAATAAAGGATGAGAAAACAATGGTGGGTCACAGTCATAGTGAGCTGAAATTGCTGCAGCATGAATCTTAATAGAAGAGAAGGACAAACCTTTGTCCAATAACTCAGTAAGATATTGAAGAGCCACACTTAAATTAGGCTCAGAAACATCCAAATCCTTAGCTGCACTCCAAAACAAAAATCTCTTCCATTTATCTGTGTACACTTTCCTTGTACTTGGCCTTCTAGCTTCCAAAATCACATTCAAAACTTGTTGTGGAAGTTGAGACCCTCTATGGTTTAAAACAGAATATGCCATGCTGTTAGGTGAAGAGAGTGAAGTTTGACATTGAGCAAATGGCTGTCCTCCTGGGACAACAGATGTGGAATCAAAGGCAAAGGCCATGGAGGCTTCCGTACTAGACTTCTCAGTAGTGGGTACCAGTGCTGCGAGGCCAATCTGGTGCTATCAAAATCATCCTTGGCTTGTCCTGTCTGACCTTCAGAAGTACCCTTGAGAGGAGAGGCAGAGGTGGAAAGGCATACACATGAAGATTTGTCCAACTGAAAGAAAGAGCATCCACGTTCCAAGCTGTGGGATGATACCGCTTTGTGCAAAACTTTGGCAGCTGGTGGTTTAGTGGAGAAGCGAACAGATCTATGTCTGGAGTTCCCCAGGACACTGTCAATTTCTGAAATACATGAAGATCCAGTTTCCACTCATGGGGATCCATGATTTGTCTGCTTAATACATCTGCTAAGGAGTTCTGTGCTCCTGGCAGAAACCTTGCCTGAAGATTGAGCTGTAAACTGAGAGCAGTCTCCCACAAAATCATTGCTTGCCTGCATAGAGGATAAGAATGCGTTCCCCCTTGCTTGTTGATGTACCACATGACAGTTGTGTTGTCTGTTAGAATCAACACCTGCCCTGGAAGAAGTAATTCCTTGAAAGCCATTAATGCAAACTGGACTGCTAACATCTCCTTCATGTTGATATGCAGATGTTGAAGTCTGGCAGGCCACTTGTCTTGTATCCACTTTCCATTCAGATGAGCTCCCCAAGCTTTGTCTGAGGCATCTGTCGTTAAAATCTGACTCGCCTCTGGCCGGGTCACAGAGAGTCCCTTGTTTAGGTGACATTCCTGAGCCCACCACAAAAATTCCTTTTGAATGCAAGGTATTATTTGAATGACAGTGTCCAGATCCTGGCAGTGCTGTGTCCATACATTTTTGAGATACCATTGTAGCTTCCTCATATGCAGTTTGGCATTGGGAAGCACCAGAATACAAGATGCCATGAACCCTAAGGCTTGAAGGACTGTCCTTGCAGTCAGCCCGGACTGATGAGATAGTTGATGGAAGTAAAGGGAAAGACTCTTTTGTTTGTCCGGGGTTAAAAGGCCATCTGGGATGCTGTATTCAGTCTCACACCCAGAAAGCACATGTCCTGAGAGGGTACTAGACTGGACTTTATTTCGTTCACAGAATACCCTAGGCATCTTAGCACTGCTATCACATATTCCAAATGATGAAGAAGCTCTTCCCTTTCTTGAGCCAGAATCAGGCTGTCGTCCAAATAAGGATAGATTTGTATTCCTTTTAGCCTGAAGAAAGCTATCACTGGAGCCAGAACTTTCGTGAACACTCTGGGCAGTAGATAAGCCAAAGGGCAATGCAGAGAACTGATAGTGAGAATTCCCAGCTCGAAAACGCAGATACTTCCTGCAACTTAGTCTGATAGGAACATGAAGGTAAGCTTCCTTGAGATCCAAAGTTACCATCCAATGATCTTTGCCCAGCAGAGGTAAAAGCTGCTGCAACGTCAACATTTTGAACTTGGGAATGTCCAGATAAGTGTTGAGGATGGATAAATCCAAAATTGGTCTCCACGTGTTCCCCTTCTTTGGTACTAGGAACAGGCGAGAATAAAATCCTAGGCCCCTTTCTGGCATGGGAACTGGCTGTATGGCCCCTATTTGGAGTAACAGTGTAATTTGCTTGTGAGCCTCCATTCTTTGTGGAGGAGGAATGTCTGGCATGCCTTTGAAAGGAGGCAAGGTATGGAAATAAAACCTGTAACCGTGATGTATGATATCCAGTACCCATTTGTCTTGGGTAATCAAACTCCAATTTTCTTTGAAAAGTGCCAGCCTTCCTCCCAAAGGTGCCGCCAGGCGAGAAGGCTCTGGCAGCTGAAAAGGTAGGTCATTGGGTCTGTTTACGAAAGGACTGACCCCTGCCCTCACTCGAAGACTGTGCAGGAGAACTCCCTGTTCTAGGCCTAAAAGAGCCCTGACCTCTGCCCCTGCCACATCTAGATCTACCCCTAGACTGGGAATCATAAGAAGAATACGTCCACCCCTTAGTAGGCCAATTTCTACTAAACTTTGGAGGCTGAACCTGCAAAAAACCTTTAACAGTCTGCATAGACTTAGCCTTGTCTTCCATCTTCTTTAAAACTGCCTCAACAGGAGAACCAAACAAGACATCAGATTGCAAAGGGGCATCCAAAATCCTAGTTTTAACATGGTCAGATAAATTTTGATCCCTCAGCCAGGCATGCCTGCGAAGAACTGACGCAGTGGCAGCCACCCTAGAGGAGGCCTGTACAGCATCAAAACCACATTGCAAAGAATGCTTACCCACCTGTTCAGAAACATGCACTAAATCCTGTAACTCTTTACAATCAATACCTTCCGCCAGAGCATCAACCTTAGATTTCAACTGTGAAAGCAGATAATTTTGATATTTTAACATATGAAACTGGCAATTCAAAGCTCTCATGGCTAGGGTGGAAGAAGTATAAACTTTCTTTCCCCATCTATCCAAGGCCCTGGCCTCTTTATCTGCAGGAACCGGATTCTTGACAACAGAAGCCTTAACACCCTTGGGCCCCTGGCTAACAGTCTCTGGGTCTGCCCTAGGACTCTTAAAAAGATACTTATGAGCTTCAGGCACCCTGTAATACCTATCTGGTTTAACAGGAGCAGGAGGCAAGGAATCAGGATTAAGAGAAGCCTCTGCAAACACATCTTCCACCACAGTCAAAACAGGAGGTATAGCCAAAGGCCTATGCTGGGGTAAAACAAAATTCCCTAAGCCTTTTCCTAGAGTCAGAGAAGTCCTGACCCTCCCATTTAAAGTGCTCTCTCATGGAGTGAAGGGTCTCTGAAAAAGAAAAATCCTGAGGAGGAGAAGCAGAAGGAGTAGAATCATCAACATCAGAGTCAGAATAATGAGAATACTCCTGCAAATCTTCAGCCGAAGACTCAGACACATCTGAAGCCTGCTCATAATCCCCCAACACTGGCTCCATCCTAGGCCTCTTATCAGGAGGGGGCATAGAACCTCTAATTAAAGTAATTAAATCTTCTGCCATTTTAAGCATGTGCTTCTTGGGCACAGAACCTGAAGAACTAGGAGTGACACCCACAGCAGCTAAACTAGATCTGCCTCTAGGAGAAGCCTTGGAAGCAGAAAGAGAGGGCCTAGACACCTTAGGAAGGGAGGGGAGTAAAGTAACCTGAGAAGCCCCTCTGACTTCTGAAATTTTTCGAATTCGGAGTTTCAGACCGAACGCCGAACGGCACTTGCAACACTGCTTCTGCATCGGACCATGCGGCAAAAAAGACTGAGGATATGACGTCGGTCATGCGCATTTGTACCCTGACGTTCTGATGTCAGTCAAATGCGCCCTGACCGACGTCAGCCTTATACTCTGATATTCGGGCCGACCGAGGGACAGCGGACTACCCAAGTGTTAGGACTGCAGCAATGTGAGATGAAGAACATCTGTGGGATAACATCTTTATGGCTTAACCTATAAAGTAAGTTAATTTCAAGAATATTTTTCAAAGTCAGGTGGATTATCTTCTTCCCTTCCAGTGCATGATGTTAAAAAGTATACATTTAATTCAATTACAAAAATACATGTGCATTTCTTTTCCCTTCAGCAGGGTGCACTGTTCATACATTTTAACACAAGCAAACCGCACAAATACATTTTCAGCACAAGCATCTGTACAAATCAGTTTGATACACAAATTACATACAATTCTAGCTAGTTGTGCTGGTATGTGCTTCACATCCACTGCCCTATGTCTCCTGGCATGGCTGGTGGTACTTCTAATCATCACGTCACATCTCTTCCCCTTTTAAGACTCAAGCTAGTATTTCAAGTACTCCTTGAGAAACGTTGCTTGGGAGGAATGAGTCCATCTGGGAATACATTATCCCACAGCCTGTCTTGATAGCCCATCTGCATTGGTATTGCTAACCCCACTACAGTGCTGCACTGTCGTATCATATGCCTGCAACCCTAGGCTCTCCACCTTAGTAACTTGGCATTTTGCTTGATGTAGCCATGTTAAGGGATTGTGGTCTGTAACTGCAGTGCATTTGCTTCCATACAGACAGAGCTGAAGTTTCTGCAGTGCCCATACTATGGCTAAACATTCTTTTTCAACTGCTGCATAACATTCTTCCCTAGGTTGGAATCTACGGTTGCAATATACCACTTGGTGCTCTTCTCCCTCTGAGGAAACCTGGCTGAGTAAAGTTCCCATACTATTGTTTGAAGCATCCACTTGCACAACAAATTTGTGGCTGTAATCTGGACTGGCTAACAAAGGGGGTCCTCCCAAAACCCCTTTAAGCTTTTGGAATGCCTGCTTGCAGACTGGGGTCCACACTACCTTGTCTGGCCTTTTTTTTCTCATCAGGTCTGTGATGGGAGCAGCTATTGTACTACAATTTGGAACAAACTTTCTATAGTACCTCGCTGTGCCCAAGAATGCATTCACCTGCTTTTTAGAAACAGAGGCAGGCCAAGCCTGAATAGCCTCCACTTTGGCAAGTTCTGGCCTGATCTTACCACTCCCCACTCTATGTCTCAAGTAGGAGATCTCTTTCCATACCCACCTGACATTTACTGGGCTTAATGGTCAACCCTGACCTTTTGCAGTCCACCAGGACCTTCCTGACATGCTGAACATGCTCTTGCCAGGAATGGCTGTAGATAGCAACATTGCCCAGGTAAGTAAGGGTATAAACTCCTGCTAGAATATGATCTAACAGCCTTTGGAAGATTGCTGAATCATTTTTCATCCCAAAGGGCATTTTTGCGAACTTGTATCATCCGAAAGGAGTCACAAAGGCTGACCTCTCTCTAGCAGTGGGAATCAAGGGCATCTGCCATTTGCCCTTGGTTAAATCAATAGTGGTCAGATACTTCACCCCACCCAGCTGCTCTAAGGCTTCATCTATCCTAAGCATGGGGTAAGCATCTGACTCTGTGGGACTAATTTCCTGTAGTCCACACAGAACCCGGTGCTGTCACCTTTCTTTGGTACCAGCACCAATGGGGAGGCTCAGGCACTGGTGGACTCCTAGGATCACCCCTAGTTCTAACATTTCCTGTATCTCTTCCCTCAGGCACCCAGTAAGGGGGCTGCTAGATAGGCATTTGGGGTACTGTATTCCACATGGTTTTGCACCAGGTGGGTGCACCCAGGTTTCCCAGTAAACATGTCCCCAAACTCCTGTAACACTGCTCGGATTTCTTGAACTTGGGCAGGGGATAGCTGCTGGGACATTGCAACCCCTTCCACCGAGGTGTCAGTCCCAGCCTCACTGAGATCAGTCACCAGATCCCTCTCATACTCCTGCCATCCACTGTAAATACTCAGCACCAAGGCCCCCCTATCATGGTAAGGTTTCATCATGTTAACATGGTACAATTAGTGCCCCTGCTTCCTGCCTAGCAGTTCTATGTAGCTAATACCACTGACCTTCTTGCCACTTTAAAGGTTCCCTTCCAAGCTGCCTGCAGCTTACTGTGCTTGACAGGAATGAGAACCATCATCTGCTGCCCCACAGCATATTCTTTGGCTCAAGCATTCCTGTCATACCAGAATGTCTTCTGCTGTTGGGCTCCTGCCAGGTTCTCCTCGGCCAAGCAATGAGCTCCAGAGCCTTGTTTTGAGGTTTAGGACATATGCCACAACAGACTCCTTGTGGGATTCATATTGACTCCTTGTGAGATTCATACTCACCCTCTCACTGATCACAAATCAGATCTAAAGGTCCCCCCTCCCTCTAGGCTCATACAGCAACTCAAAGGGTGAAGAACCTGTGGATTTCTGGGGCACCTCTCTGTAAGCAAACAGCAGACGGGGCAAATATTTGTCCCATTCTTGCAAACTGGTCTGCAAATGCCAGTAGCATGGTCTTCAGTGTAGAGTTTAACCTCTCCACAAGACCATTAGTCTTGGGGTGGTCGTCTTCAGGTGTTTCACCCCACAGTGATTTCACAGACAAACCAGCAGGTCTTGCATGAAACTGGCACCTCTGTCCATCAGTTATTCTCTTGGGAAACCTACCTTGCTGAAAATCTCTAACACAGCATTTGCCACCTTCTCTGCTTCCATGGAGGACACAGCCACTGCCTCAGGGTATCTAGTAGCATAATCTACCATCACCAGGGTATAATACTACTCCTGTGCAGCCTGGCATACTCAGAGGCCCCACAATATTCATAGTTACCATCTACAATGGCTCCTCAATCACAGTCAAAGGCATCAAAGGAGCTTTGATCTTGTCACCTGACTTGCCTACTTTTTGGCACTGCTCACAAGTCCTGTTACATTGCCTGCAACCCTAGGCCAATAAAAGATGTGCATAATATGCTTCTTTATACACTTTATGCCCATATGACCTGCAAAAGGAATGTAATGGGTTGTGGCTAGAAATGCCAGACAGTAGGCTCTAGGCAGTACCAAGTGCTGTATTACCTCACCCTCTAAGCCCTCCCTTAGGGCTCAACTCTCTCTATAGCAACCCTTTGTTCCAGTACATAGATTCCCCCTTTTCTTGAGAATCAGATGCTTCCTTAGCTACCTCCCTCAAGCCTCTTAGTGTAGGGTCTGAGAGATGAGCCTGTCTCAGCTCTACTTTTATGACTCTTCCCAGCTCCCCTTGCACAGGAAGTCTGGTATCATCTGACAGCAGAACCTCATTATCAGTCTGGGTACTACCACTCACCTCTGCGCTTGCAGTCACTCTGTGTAAGGGAACATCAGTACCTACAAACAGCTGTGGCTCACTTTCAGGCTTACTGCTAAAGGGCAGCTCCTTCCCTGAAATAGCCACCTCACCAGCCCTGGCTTCAGGTATGAAGTCTGTCTAGGTCTCCCCTTGGTTACCAGACCCACATATGCCGGTCTCCAAGCCTGAGTGCAACTGCATGCATACAAAGTACTGTATTATCAAAATCATTCCCTCTTAACACATCTGCAGGGATATACTCAAACACACATACATGCTTGCTTCCTTTTCCACCCTCCCAGTCAAGGTGATCCCTGGCCAAAGACATTTGGAATGGTGTCCCTCCTAAAGCTCTGATAGCAGTAGACTAAGTACTGTTCCTCTTTCGCCACTGCAGGCTTCACATGGTTATGGCAGAGGCTGTCTCTCTCTTAGCAGTGGCCTGTTTTCCATCCACTAAGATAGGATATAACCTCTTGTGATAGTTTGGTAACCCTGTTATCTACAGACAACAACTTACTAGTGTAACTTCAGGTGATCACCTGCTCACATACATCATGAAAGACAAAATTATTTGTACAAGCTTACCTATTTATAGGTCTATCAGATCCAAGAAAAACTTTGACCCAACTAAATTTCATCTTGAACTCAAATCATGTAACTGGACAAAACTAAAGTTCCTTCCCCTTGATGAGGCAGTGTCATCATTTAACAATTCATTCCTTACTATACTTGACTCGCATGCCCCTAAACGCTCAATAAGAATTAAAACTCAACTAGCACCCTGGCTAACAACAGACACCAAAACCAAAATAACAAATAGAGACAAAGCGTGGGATAAATGGCGCACTACCAAACTACCCTAGATCGTATCAAATTCCAACAACTTAGAAATGAGACTAAAAAAGCCATCATACTAGATAAGAAAAATTACTTCTACAATCTGCAACATAAACATTAGAATAACCCTCAAAAGTACTGGGCAGGCATAAATAAACTTCTCCAACCAGGCAAATCCACTACTCCGACCCCAGGAACATTATCTGACAAGAGCCAAGAAGATATAGCCAATTCATTCAATACTTTCTTCACAGAAACCATCCAGTCATTAGCTAACCAACTTTCTCCTCCCCACACTTCTATAAACACTATACCAGACTCACCACTCTCTTTTAACTTCCAGCCAGTGTCCACATCCTTTATCAGATCCCTTTTGAAAAACTGAACTGAAGCCAACCACCCTTTCAGCCAATCTTCTGCCGGCTGAATACCTGCAAATTGCTGCAGATGTCGTAGCCTACCCTATCTCAATCCTAATTAACAGAACCATAACCGAGGCCTCAATCCCCTCAATTTGGAAAATATCCTATGTTATTCCACTCCACAAAGGAGGTTCATCCACAGAACTATCCAACTATAGACCTATAGCCATACTATCACCACTTGCCAAAATTATGGAAAAGTGCATGCACAACCAACTAATGCTCTATCTAACCCAAAATAAACTACTCTCAAACTCTCAACATGGATTCAGACCCCATCATAGTACAACCACTGCCCTCCTCTCTTTTACTGAAAACATTAATCTTAACCGGAATAATAATAAAATATCCTCCGCTCTCTTCCTGGACCTATCGAAAGCCTTCGATATGGTAAACCATCAGTTACTTCTATATACTTTAAAAACCCTGTATCTAGATACTCCAGCCCTTGACTGGTTTCAAGCTTACCTCACTGGGAGACAACAAGCAGTAATGTGGCAAAACAAGCTCTCCTGCCTACTACCAAATACCATAGGAGTTCCTCAAGGTTCCATATTAGGACCTCTCCTCTTTTCAGTCTTCATAAACGACATCCAAACAGTCATCCCTGAAGCCACCTGCATTCAATATGCAGATGACTCGACTATAATATGTTCCAATGCCTCTCTTGCAAATCTACTAACTACCACCCAACATAGCTTCACCAAAGTCGAAAACTGGCTTGCCAACCATCTCCTGATCTTAAATCCAAACAAAACCAAGTTACTTCTCTTCTACCCAACCAATAGATCTCCGACTGAAAACTTCACTATAAAATCCAATAATGGGACCATCATCTCCCCAGACACCTATACAAAGCTATTAGGAGTAAACATTGACAATAAACTCAGATTTGATATACATATCAACCAAGCCATTAAGTCAGTCAACAAGAAACTTGGGACCCTATATAGAATTAAAGCCTCCCTTACCCCGAATGCCAGGGCAGCCACAGCCCGTTCACACCTTCTCTCTATCCTACTATATGCCTCTCCTGTCCTCACTCACCTTAACAAATCTGATCTGGCCAAGCTCTCATCCTGCTATAATCACATTGCCAGGTTCGTTGCAGGCCTACCCTACAGAACACACCACTGTACTAACCTGAAAAAGCTTGGATGGATAGAATTCCCACACCTTCTTCACCAGTCCCAACTCATAGAGGCCTTCAAAATCCTTAAACAACCTGAGAATACCCCAGCACTAAATGACTCCCTACTCCAATCTAAGCTGCCTTCGCTCAGCAAACAGACTCCTTGTCCAAACAACTAAATCTCTCAACCTTGGTGGTGACGCGCTATTTGCCAACACCACTGGTAAAATATGGAACTCTCTCCCAAATAACATCACACTTGCAACTTCTCTAAGTCAATTAAAATAGTCTAAAACTCCACTTCAAGTCACACTGGCTATGTCCTTGCTCAAACCCAGACTAGCTCTGTGCCATTAACTAAAACATAAACAACTAGCTAAGATGATAAGTACTTTGTATACTGTGATAAAGAAATATGTATCCTGTCTAACTCTATGTCATTATACTGCCTACCGTCCTTGCTAATATGTTATTAATGTTACATTTGTAGTAATCTCAGAAATAGTAATGGCAGTCTTGTACTTGTATGTAAATAGCCTATGTTTTTGTTAAGTTCTTTCAGCTCATTTACTGTACCTAATTATCAATGTAACTCTGTTGGAGCTTTTCTCCCCGGGCCTCCGCTGAAAAAGGACATGTATCCAGTCGGACCATCCCAGTTAAATGTAAAATAAAATAAAATAAATAAAAATAAATACTACTGGCAAACTGTTATTCCCACCTGCTGGCTTCCCCATCTTTTGTTCCCTACCTTGCCTCCATGGACATCTATACGATACATGGTCACACTGGTTACATTTAAAACATTTAACCCTTGATCCTGGCCGTGGACCTGAACTAGTGGCTTCCCCTCCCCTGCTACTGGTGACTCTATTAAGGTGGTTTAGATTGCCCACCATGGGTTCCCTTATATCTATGTGCAGCAGTAGGTATCCCCTTCCTGTGCAGTGATGCTCTGCTTGCTAAGCAGAGATCCCCTTTCTTCCTCAGCTCATCTGCAGAGTTACATGGTCAGGCTGCCAACCAGATTCTCATGCCCTCAGGCAAAGTGCTAAGGGCTTGTTCCCTCACCAAAAGGTCTGCCAGCCCTTCAAAAGTGGTGACCCGACACCCACTCATACACCTATGAAAATAAGTGCTTAACTCAGCATTATAACACACACTTTTTCATCTGTCTTGTGTCTATGCTCACAAAACTTTTTTCAGTACGCTTTAAGTGTTACCTTAAAGCATTCAAGTGAACATTTAACTTTTTCATAATTAAGACAATCAATATTAGAAAATTTAAAAACAGCAGTTACAGCTATCCCATGGAGCGAGGGGGTCAGGATCTGTACCCGGAGCCCTTGGTCAACATTACACTGTTTACATACTCTTTCAAATATATTAATAAAACTATCAAAATAATCACACACTGTAAATTGTGAAAGAAATTTACTGAACTTTATTGCTGCCGGGATTCAGTTATTTCTTTCCCCATTACCTCCATGACCCTGGTGAAGTAAGTGTTGGCATCACTCTCTCATGTTGACGCTGCTTTTCAATTTCTTTAGCCTCCAAATGCCACAGTCTCTCTTTTTCGTTGGCCTCCAAACATGGAAGCCTCTCTGCTTATTCTAATTCCATCTGTTTTTCCTGCCTTAGTCTCTCTGCTGATTCTAATTCCATACATTTGGGCTCCAGTTCAAGTCTCTTACTCCAGACAGATAATTAAATCCTCTGATGAAAAGGTGAGCTGTCCTGCTTCTGAGGGCTGCAAATTCCCATCACCAGACTGGTTATCCTCCTGGTTGCTGGTCTGTGCTGTAGCTGTGACTAAGGATGAAATAATTTCTTCTTTAGTCAGGCTGGCATACACCAGTCCTTTAGCTTCACATACCTTGACCAACTGGTTCTTTATCAGCTTGTCATAAGCCTCTGCTGTAATTTTTTTGCCTGTTCTCCCTGACTAAACTAAACTAACAAAAAATAAATAAAAAAACTACTGTGATTTGAAACTCAATGTTTACCATGTGGCTGTGGAGAGAATGCACGCCTTTAGTGACATGCTTGCAGGCTACAGAAGTTCAATATCCACACCACTGCTCACCAATATGAGAAGTGCCCACTCTGGTCAGTAATTAAGCAGCCTGAATCCTCACCTCTGACACTGGAGGAGGACATTCACTTGGAATACAAATCGGTACACTCCATTTCCAGATACAGGCCTCTCTGTATCAAGCACAATTTCCCTTAAGAGCACCCAGGGAACATGTGCAGTCCAGGGGCTATTTCTTCTCTATATCTGTCCAGACTCCCAATAAGACTCCCCACTGGCACAGCTAAGAGTTGAGTCCTTAGCTGGGGTTCCAAGCTAAGTGCTCCCACACCCTCTCTGTGATTTCAGTGCTTTGTGCCCCTGCACCAAGCAGCTGACACACACACCCCTGGGAAAGCCTGGCACAGATTTACCTGCTGTGCCTCCTTCTGCACAGACTATAAGGTAGTTATTCTCACTGCCACCAGAACCTCTGCCAGCTACTTTAAGGTCCATTAAAGGGTATCCAATTATACTGGGTGAAATTCATATTAATACAAATGGTAATGCTGACCAAACAGCCAGGCTTTCAGAAGTGGTTAGAGTTATCTCCAAATAAATGTGTAAATACTTTCAAAACTTAAATATTTTCTAAAAGGAAGAGTCACAATGAAAAGTTGAAATATATTTAATAATAAAAGAACATGAAAATACTAATCTAGTTTCAGTAAACATCAGTGTTTCAGTCTCAGGGAATATTAAAAACACAGATGGAAAGTTTCACATAGTTATGGAAAACAGTATTTAGCTAGTCTATCTATTCCTTATTGACTAAAAGAATGACTGTTCCTACTTACTGAACAGAGCAAGGCAAGATGGGGAGTGGTACTTGTTATCGGATCCAAGACAGAATACAGAAAGCTGCTGAAACTTCAGTCTCCTCTAATACTAAAACATTATTTCTGTACTGAATGACATCACATACATCTGGTCATCTGACTTCTGGTTCTCATGCAACCTCCACTCCTAGAAGCCGTCAGGGTTCAGCACGTACACGTTACCATACACACAGATACAGCATTGCTCAGATGTGGTGCAGCTGCTGGAAATCATAAAACCATTCCACTATTCCTACAGGAGCTACAACCTATTCTCTAGCACACATCGCATCTCGAAGCTCCCTTCAAAACCATGGGATAACATCTTTATGGCTTAACTCAAAGTAATTTAATTTCAAGAATATTTATCAAAGTCTGGTGATTAACTTTTTCCCTTTCAATATATGCTGTTAAAACATATGTACATTTATTTTCCTTCCAGCAGGGTGCACTGTTGATACATTTTAACACAAGCATCTGCACAAATCAGTTTGAAACACAAATCACATATATTTATTTACAAGATTCCTGCTAGCTGTGCTGGCATATGTCACACATCCACTGCCCTACTTCTCCTGGCATGGCTGGCAGTACATCCTGTCATTACACCAATATTTAATTATGCAATATCTAACAGTTTAATACCCGTCACTAAATCTGGGAACACCATGTTATACTTCCACAGACTGTTTCTTTGCTCAAAATCAATTTAATCACTCTACAGCCTCTCTGATAACCTGATCAAAGTCAGCATGCGTTTCATAATGCTATGTTCCTGAAAGAGGAAAAGATGAGATTTAAGTGGACATACCTTCATTTGTGTTCATATTCTTTGCAGAAGTTTCCATTGCAACATCTGTAGTTCTTTCCAGTAATAGTGCAGTATCAAGGACATTCCTTGTTTTTCATACTCAGTAGAGTCAAAAGCATTGTCAAAAATCTTTCCTGTTTTCAAGTGACTTATTTTCAAACACAAGTAGAAAAAATAAAATCCTCTGCCGTCAGTGAAAACAGTTAAATGTTCAGGTCATTTGGAGATTTATTATTTTGAGCATCCAAGCTGCACAAACAGCACTGTTGTTCTCACATGTACACAGCAGTGCCAAAAAACAAGCACTGCCAGAAAGCCAGAACATGATTACAACACTAAACCAAAGTAGAAACATGCAGCATTAACAGTCTCCCAGAGAAGAAATACTGTTCCAAACAAAGGAAGTAACGGTAGAGTTACCTCCACCTTCACTTCAGATGAGACCACAGCTATATAAAGATGAAGTCGCTATAATATCCTCTAAAACGTGTCGCAGAAGAAACCTCCTGAACAAAACAGCACCCCTCCATAATTTAATCTGCATATCCGCAATATTCATTTAACCTTCTAGATAAACAGGCACCGTGTTTATAATGAAGGTCATCTACATGAACGCTTCTAAAATAACAGGGCAGATGGCAAATGAGAACACTACTCTTTGCTACTGTCCCAATGTATTCAAAGTACTTGGTTACCCTACTTTATCAAAGTCATCTTGGGCCCTTACCGAAACAAACTGCTACATTCCTACAGATAGTGCTTTCTTGGTGAGGCACACAACCATTTCCTCTCTCTAATTAGTAGCCTTTAACTGTATCCTTTAACACACGAGCATACAATATAAATGACTACCTGAATGCACCCTTTTGTTTCAGCGACTGATATTTTCCTTTTAGCCTTTAATCTTGTTCCTGTGCATCATACAAAAGTTGTAATCCCAGTAACACCATTTCACTGGATATTTTATATCACTCTACTACTGGCCTCCTCCATCTGATATTCCTTCAAACCTATTTGCTTTACCATTCATCTTTCACTACACCTTTTTGTTCTCTGTTTAATACACAACTTTTTAATTCCTCCTGACTACTTGAGTCAGCACTTCTCTTACCTGGATTTATTCTGACTCCACAGTAATATGACTGTCAATAGTTACACAAAATACTTCCCTACCATGTTGCTCTATTTTTACAGGTTTCTTACAAATAACCTCCAGCATTCTCCGAATTTATATACAGTTATTTCAACCACACGATTCCCATTTGATCTCCACATTCCCTTTCCCATTATTATGTTGATGTCCTTAGACTCACCTTGATCTTTCACTGGCATTCATTTCTCCACTCCTTTTACAGAATACAAATTCCTAAAGGAATGCATTCTCTGCCTCATCTGCTTTCTGTAGGGTTTATAATCTTCATCTCACATACCTTGCATCTTACTGCATCAGTATTTTTGAAATCCCTTTCTCCCATCTGTAATCTTCATATCTAGTCATGACTCTTGTATTTCTTGCTCATTATACTGGGTTCTTCCATGAAGAATGAACCCTAACCCTCATTTACTCCTAGAACCTAGGCATCTGTTATTTAATTTTCATTAAATCTGATCATATTTACTGACAAATAAGTAATCACCATTTATTTACAAAACATACAATAATTTCTCCCTCTCATTCCTCCATTTCAGGAAACCATTAATATATCTCCTTTTCTGAGTCATGCATCCACCTACATTTTTTCACACCTCCCTCGTTGACCAGTCAGACATTCCAGATATATGGACCGTTTTTTGATGACTTGTTCTCTTGCTACAATTTTTATTTCTCCTTCAAATGACAGTTCTGTTTTATTTTACAGTGGTCAGATATGAATTTTAACCCAGCATCAGACTTCTGTCAGGCCATCTCCTCCCCCTTGTCTCAGCTCTACTCCTGCATGTCAGCCAAGCATTTAATTTTTGCCTTGCACCTGCCATCACCTCTTGTCCTGTTCTACTTGGTTTCTACATTCCTTTCACTAATCATTTATATTTTCTGCTAACATCCCAATGACTGCTGGATATCTTCATTTTTCACTTCTGGTTCACCCAAATTGTCTAATGATGTCAACACTATCAGTCTGCAGATACGGCTATTCTATGTCACCACAATGTGTTAAACCACCACCAAGATGGCTGGATTAGACATCTGTGTCAAACCTCTAACTTCCGTCTTCACCATGACTAGCAAAAATCATTTATTTTTGGTGGAGATATGTAAAAGCATTGTAGAACTAAGGATCTTCTATCTTCCACTATTTAGTCTTCTGCACTTTATTTAGAATCCAGTCTTACAGCAAATCATCTTCTTCTTTCGGCTTTTCCCAGTTAGGGGTCGCCACAGTGGATCACCGGTCTGCAGTGGAGTTTTTTGGTGTCGAGTTGCCAGCCCGGCGCCCAAACTTCCACAGAAGGCACACACATGCACGCACTCACACCTAGGGCCAATTTAGTGTCCAATCCACCTACAGCATGTCTTTGGGATGTGGGAGGAAACCCACGTGACCACAGGGAGGACATGCAGACTCTGCACAGAGAGCACCCCAGCCGAGGATCGAAAAGGAGAACCTCTTGCTGTGAGGCGACAATGCTAACCGTTGCACCACCGTGGCAAATGAGGGAAACTAAACCAACAATTGAGGGTTTCATATTACATTGCATGAATATTACCTGAAGCATTCATTCTCATGTACATTAAAACAGGAGAGGGTTTGCTAAACTGCTTCTGAAAATGTTCCTAGATCATCTTAAATGCATACAGAAACTCCGACCAGCTGCAAGCTCCTCATTTTCAACTTTTCCATGTTGCTGATTTCATAAGTAATATTCTAACATCCCTCCCTTGTTACTGTGCATTTCAATTTACTTCATTTTCATTAGCAAATTACTTGGCAAAATCTGCTGAGCAAACAGATAGGAGGGTTAGTATAATGGTTAAGGATTTTATCTTGGAGTCACAAGGTACACGGTTTGATTCTCACCTTTAAAACAGAAATTGACTATGCTAAAATGGCTCACAAGGGCATCTAGCTTACTACTTGCCTATGAAACTATGAACTAGCACTCCTGTAACACTGTTGCCCTAACCCAAGCACCCTTTAGCATAAGCAGAACGGTTTCTCAAAAACTTTTACACTTCCCAGTTCTTTTCCCATTTCAGTCATTGTGATAGAACTACCTCTTCTTTTTGACTTTAAGACCTTAAAATACATCTCCAACATGCTGCCTGCACCATGATGAAACGACACACTCCCAAACAAGGCCATTTGATTTTTTTAGTTAATGTCAGATACGCACAGATCTAATGCTCCACCATTCACAGGTGTCTAGGTTCTACTGCCAAATTCCACCTTTATAATAATTCTTTCTAATATTACTATATTCTGTTGATTTAGAACTTCTCCCCTGCAGCCAATAAGTCAACAAAACTCCATTTTCTCTTTTCTATGCTAACGACTATTACAACTTTCTTGAGATTCTTTATTCCTATTGATTCTTTCAGATGTTTCTCAGTTCATAGGTATAATACTAGGCTGACCACCAGGGCCTTTATAAGGTTAGTGAGGCAACCCAACCTAATTATTCCTTATGTATCATGGTGTTTATTAGTAGTGGTTATGTTGGTTAAGAAGTTTCTAGAGGTTATGTTGAGGGGGTGCATATGTTAGTTTGGGCATTACTGTCTGCCCGTCTACCAAAGACATGGGGGCCAAACAGGGGTGAATTTCCAATTTTCCAGACCCTTGTCAAGGTTATGCTTAAGTATGGTTAGGGATATACTCTGCTTCACATGGATGGGGAGCCTGTTCCAGAGCATGAGTATCCTCCAAGACACATCTGTCTCACCAACATGTCTTATGTTACAAGCAAAATTTTAATTCTTGGATATATAATGCTTCTGATACTGTTCATTTTGCAGATGTGCAAAAGGTCCATCAGAGCTGGATCCAAGAATGCCAGGCTTAGGTTGCCTCTCAGTAACCTGTGGGAGATGGAGTATACTGCTACAGCTTTAAAGTGATTCATATAGAATTCATTTATACTTTGGATTTTTGCAGTAAGAAACTTTTGTGTTAATTTCAACTGTTGCATATTATCTGGTTAGGTACATGCTGAAGGGGGTATTATACTCAATGATGGGTCTGATAAGGGCCAAATAAAATGGTACTATTACTTCTTTGGACCTGGATGCATTGCTCTTACTTTGGGCCACAGAATGATTTTCTTACTACTTTGGCCACATGTTGATTAAAGGCCAGTTTACTGTCTACATATGTTCCCAGATCCCTATTAGGAGTGTCTTGTTGGAGTAATTAGCCTAGGTGGAAGTTTTCCCAAAAAGCACTATAATGCATTTCTTGGCATTAAATTTTAGTCCTCGATTTTGTCAATTGTCTGAGTTAGACCCTCGTGTAAGATGTTTGTTTCATGGGGGTGGAATCTATGATGGTTCTCAATTTGCAGTCATCTGCAAACTTGGTCAGCCAAAGGTGACTAACACATTAGCCTTTACTTCTGAAAAGCAAATGTCAAATAGGAGTGGTCCCAGCATGGAGCCCTGAAATACCCCACTGATGACAGTTTTCCTAGAAGTGGTCTTACCAATCCTAACTTCCTGGGTCCTCTGCGCCAACTGGCAATCCAGCAAGTTACACAGAGGTTTATGCCCAGTTCAGTGAGTTTGTCAACTGTGTCAGTGTGTGGTATTGTTTTGAATGTCTTAGTCAGATCCAGGTAGGTGGTATGCACCATTTTCCCCTTATCCATTGTCTTGGTGATCTTTTTCAAAGTCGTCCATCAGGTTTAGTAAGCAAGACCTTCCCTTGACAAAGCCAAACTGGGTTGGATCCAGTGTCAGAAAGGTTGACTATATCTTTGTTGATCATTTCCATGATAATTCACTCCATGACTCCATGATAATTCACTCCATGACTTTGCATATTAGACTAGTCTAGATTGCTGTGATTACAGAGCTGAATTTTATTTGTAAGGAGACAGCTTTGTGTTCAGACTTCACCAGTCAGGACTTGACATGGATTGGGGGGGGGGGGGTCTCCAGTGCTTTCCCAAAATGGTGAGTGCCAGGTCCAAAATGTTTGAACCTCTGGTGGGTGTAATGCACTATGTGGTCAAGGGTATTTGTGTTAAAGTCTATGAGCTGTTATGTCTGCAAGTATTAGGCACTAGGTTTTCCAGTCTACAGAGGGGTAGTTAAAGTCTACCATGAATAGGGTATTTGGTTTAATGGTGAGCATCTCCAGTAGGTAGGTCTACATACAAGCTATGGGATTCTCGGGACAAAGTATGATCTATAGCATGCTAGGATATGGTATGGGACTTTGGAGATTTGCACATGGACAATTTCCAGGGCATCATCCTGTTTAGCCAACCTAGAGTTATGCTTGTTGCTAATAAAAATTAAGACTTCTCCACTTTTTGTTGTTTGCAGCTGATGGCATAAAGTACTGAAGCCTTGCACTGCAGAATACTTTCTGTGGATTTAAACCACTTCTCTGAAATGCCGCAAATGTCTATTTTCTCCAGAGTGAGAAGGACTTGCAGGGTGTGGAGTTTCTTGTTTAGGCTCATAGCACTGAGCAGTAGCATCTTTAGGTTTTATTTGCTATGCCAGTAGTTTTGTCATTTTGGAGTTGCCTAAAAAAGGCTGAAAAGGGGGGGGGGTGGATAAAGTTTTGCCAATATTCAGACACTTAGCAGAGACAAATGCAGACCATCCTTTGCAAAGCAACATAGTTTGTTAACCATGCCCTCCCATACTGACAAATATTGAATTCCCCTGGAAAGACAACAAACTAAACCAATTATTGAAGTCAATCTTTTGTTTGTCCTGTGGCATCATCCTTGGTAAAGCTAGTATGCAGCTCAATGCAAGGTACATATCTGCCTGAGACATTTTCAGAGATCAGCAGACTCTCTCTTCATATAGTCCAGGAGGTGCGTGTTATTAACGCCCACATGGACTATGACAGAATCATACTTTTACCTGTGGTGTAGTGACTTGAATGCATGCGGAACTTGGCAGATCCTGGCTCCAGGTAAAGCAACTAATCATCATCTTCTTGTACAGTCCGGTGTTTGGTGCATCCGTGTGCCATACAACAGAGTCCCCTATGTAATTTTCAGTCTGCTCTGCCAATGCTTTAAGATTTGCTGATTTTTCCAACATTAAGTCTGAATAGTTAGGGTGGCCACGGTGGTGCAGCGGTTAGCATTGCCACCTCACAGCAAGAGGTTCGCTGGTTCAATCCTCGGCTGGGGTGCCTTCTGTGCAGAGTCTGCATGTCCTCCCTGTGGTCGCGTGGGTTTCCTCCGGGTGCTCCAGTTTCCTCCCATATCCCAAAGACATGCTGTAGGTGGATTGAACACTAAATTGGCCCTAGGTGTGAGTGCATGCATGTGTGCCCCTTCTGAGGGAGGTTGGGCACCAGGGTGGCAACTAGACACCGTAAAACTCCACTGCCAGTCATGAGCGGACAGGTGATCCATTGTGGTGACCCCTAACCAGGAACAAGCCGAAAGAAGAAGTCTGAATAGTTAAAGGATTCATACTATAATGTCCTTTGCATATTTCCACTGATGCTGTTGTAGTCTAAATGACTATGAATAAGCCTCTAACAACAGTCCTGCATATTCCTCCGTTACATTTGAAGTTTGCAGTCCTTTTGTTTAGTGACATATACTGAAAGTAATTCTATAATAATTAGTGCTCCACTACTTTCTATACTCAATAAAATGAAAATATAATTAACATATTTTACTTCTAATAGACGTTTTACCTGTGCTGTATAATCAAATCAATATTTTATTGTTCACTTATTGCATCACAAAGAAATGCAGGCAGTGTCACTCATTACAAAGAAAGAAAATTTTGGAGCACTGGTTATAATAAAAATTAACTTGTTTGTTAGGTATTCCAAAGATCTGTATACCTAACTCAGATTTGCTAGAAATTCACAGCATATTGGCACTCAAAAAATTTACTCAGCAAAACAAGGTTGTACTGCAAAAACACGATTCCCAAATTTTAAATGTCTGTTCGTAAACGAAAAGTATCTGGCATCACCCAAGCTAGGTTGCTAGGTTATCTACCACCTCAGTGTAGCTCTGTCTGCACGGAATTGAAGGTGCCTTGTGGCTGACAGTTTAGGAATCTGTAGCCTACTTTCATTTTCAAGTTCGTGTGAAGAGTCCTGCTGACTTGGATTATAAAGATGCTGACCTCATTGCGCTATTCAAAATAATCTGTGGTCGGGTACTGAACATCTGAGGAGGAAGCAATCTTTCTACTCTTGGTATTCCTTCTTTATAGAGTACGAGATCAGCATCTTCATATCCACTGTGGATGCCGATAGGTTCCAAAGATTTATGGGTTACTACAGAAGAGGTTCAGAGAATTTATTAGGATTGATTGAATTTCTCTTCACTAGTCTTAGGTTGGAAAAAGGTTGATAAGCACTGAATTTAAAACTGTCCCTTGAAAGGATACCAACATCAAACATGAAAATTACTTGCAGCATGCTGTTTTCAGTGCCTGAACAATGCAGTGGGGCCTGCTTCACAGCTGAAAAGGGCTCTTGGACTAGGTGGCCAAACTGGCTACCAAAAGCAAATAAATGCTTTATGCATTGTGTCAACAATTACCTTTGCTTTGACATTAAGTCAAAATCAACATAAAGGAATACACATTACATTTTGCCTCCAAATGTGCAAACAATGCCATTGACCATCTCACAAATACAAGAGGGTTCAGTTCGAAAAATAGAGCACAAACCTGAAGATGAGAGGTGAGATACTGTCTACAACAAAATTACACTAAACTTTCCATTTCCAGAGTCATCATGGATGATGTCCACTGCATGAAAGGTAGTGGAGACTTCAGTCACCAACTTGAATGATATTGCTTTTATGAGATTGTTTTAATCTGATACATTTACTTATACTGAGGTCTTAGTCTGGAGTTGAACCTTTGACTCCTTTTACTATAATGGTCCTTTGAATTGCTTAAGTAGTTGCAGAATTATATCAGCACTTGACAAAAGCGTGTGGAGGCCAAATCTGAGATTCCTGAACAAATTCTATCCAATAACCCTACTGAATAGTTTTCACTTTGGCTCAAGGTGATTTGGTCACTGAGTAATGTTGATACGACACTCCAGTCCCATGTAAAAATGAGAAAAAGCTATTGGTGATATGACTAAATTACTCACAATACTTGTTTGCTTACAGTTGTTGGTTGCCAACAAGAATGAAGACTCTGAAATGAGCCTCCTAAGTGGTGATGGTGAAATGGTAAAAGGATTTGCAGACATTTTTAAGATATGTAGTTGTATCAATTACTTAAAATTAACTTGATTTGTACTTTGTCTTTTTTCTGCTGCCAAAATTAATAGGAATGAAACTTCTTCCTACCAAAAGCTTTTTTTCTATTCATAGTGAAAATCCTCTCTCACTGATGAGCAGCAAACAGATTTGTTTCAAAGATAACCTTGTTTTGCCTTTTTAGGTCATAGAAACTCTGAACTGGACAGTGATGCTTTAAGTGGAGAAACTCTCCAGACTGCATCTGGAAGCCCCATTTTTTTCTTTCAGAAGAGGGATCACCCATTATATTAGCTTTCTGAAAAACTGTCATTAAATGCAACGTCCCCTTATAGGAAATATGTTCCGGTCATTCGATCAAATGTTGTACGATTGAATGAAAAGAGCAAAACAACTTTTGTTGACAGTGGAGTTAGTGACTTCAATCTAGACAAACAAATGTATATCTGGGGTTCAACAAAACTTGTTTCATTCATTTTTTTGGTTGACTGACATGCATCAAAAGGAAATAAGGAAATAGCTGCAGAACCTAAAAACTGGCAGGAGTAATTCTCTTAGTAATATCCATAGACTGATGTCAGTCCCGTATAGGTCCCTCATGTAAAAGTACAGTTACAACACTATACCAGAGACGGTACGAAAAAAAATTCTTCCAGAGCTAAAATAGGATGTAAGGCAATGAAAGAGGCAGGAAAAACTGAAGTGTGTTTATTTTAACCACAACTTACAACATTGCCTTGGCAAGATTTGCTTAGTAAAGTACTAACATTCTATTGCTGATTTAAATAATTTGATTTTAAAATATAGTTCTACATTGTTTAAGTGACAGTTTTTCATATAAACTGTTAAGAATAAACTTGACGAAAGGTTCTAGCAATACAGTCTTTATGACAGTGCCTCACACATCAACAAAATGGTCTACATGGCTACAGCATGAGGCCAATAGTAGTCTTCATAAGGAATTTGGACCTGCTAGTACAAATTTCTGGCCAGCATAAGAGGACACACACACAAGGTTATTTTTGATGGTAAAAGCTCTGGTACATGTTTGCACAGCAGCTGACCTCCCATAATTGCAGCTTCTAGCAAAAACTTAGTATTTTAACATCTTAATTTTACCTCAGAAAAAAAAACTTTCCATCCATTTACTGCCTTCCTCTTCAGTGAAAGAAATCTTCTTTCTAATTAAACAGCCTATACCTTTCCTGCTCATCTCTCTCACTTTCAAAGCCTTATCATTTCTCTACATATATCCCTGTTATTTACATCTTTTTAGTTAACTCAACTTTCAGTATTTAATGCTGTCTGCTACACTTTGAAGCAACTCCCCTTATGGAAATGTGTGCTCAATTAACAAGCATAATGCTTACTTTGAATACCCATAATGTCTGTGTCCTATATTGCAAATACTGTACTACTATAAAGATACTGATTTTAGTTTGACATTTAACTGGCTCTGTCTGACTGAGCATGAGCCCTTTTTAAGAGAAGGCCCAGGGAGAAAAGTTATAAACAGAATACAATAGTGATGCATACATTGATACAATATTAATACATTCAATTCAAAAGTCTAACTACAGAGGTGGCTATATGTGCAAGTCAAGTTTCTAAAATACAGTAATTATAAGATATGCCTCAGTCAGAGGAGGTAGATTATACATATGAATGAGGTAGTTGATATAGTGGATAAGCAAGATCAAGTATATTTAACTTGGAGAAGAGATACGACCTGATAAAGCAATCATGAGCAGTACATACACAGAGCAGATAGAGTAAACATGAGCAGTGCGTACACAAAGCAAACTGTACATGGATAAGTGAGAAGAGTTAGCTTGAAGATACGCAGGGACAGGTCCAGGAGTTCAGTAAAATTTATTTTAGGGCTTTTTTGAACTCAACAGTACTGGATATAGCTCTGATGGTGAGGGACAGTTTATTCCATGCTGAGACTACTGAGTGGCTGTACAGTTGTTGGTCAAGTGATCTTTGAGCTTGTATATTTCTAAGAGGGACTGGTCAAAGCTCTGTAAAGTCTTGGTAGGAGTATATAAAGAGATAATGGAGGAGATGGCAGGAAAGGGGGTGGGTTTATTGAATACAGAGTGTATGATGCATAGCCGAGGTAGGTGGAGCAGGTGGAAGAATTCTAGCCAGTTAATAGAGATAGCTATAGGGCAAATTAGCAGCGAACCTAGCAACTTTGTTGTAAATGAGCTTGAGTTTAGTTTTAGAGTGGACTGTACGTTAGTTAAGATCTTGTAAGCCATAGAGAAGGTTTGGAAAAAGGTAGGAATAAGCTAGGGAGATTCTGGAGTCATTGGTGAGGAATATTTTATTTCTATGCAACAATCCTAGTTTTTAAGTCCATTTTATGCAATAACTTACATGTAGATCAAATTTGAGTTTATCAACGATTACACCTAGAAGCTTATATGTGCGACTGTGTGAATGATAGTGTTGTTTAGAGATAAGGCAAAAAAGAAGGTTTAAGATGAGTGAGGGATTTTGGTAGGAATAAAATTATTTTTTTTTTTTGGGGGGGGGGGGGGTCGAGTATGAGCTGGTTAGCAATAAGCCAGCTTTCAATGGAGTTAAGAGTTTTGAGTTAAACTGTAAGGGTCAGAGAGATTGCTGGAAATAGAGGTGACTGTGCAATCATCTGCATATTGTATAATGGAGGAGTGAGAGCAGAAGTGTTGAGGCAGTTACTGAAGGTGTTAGAAGTGGACCAAGAATGGAGCCTTGGGGAACTCCCATCTTCATGAAGAGAAAGGGAGAGTAGGAAGAGCCATTTGACAGACTGTTGTCTGTTAGTGAGGTAGCTTGAGAACCATGTAATGGTAGGATTAGAGAGACTAAGGTCAGGCAATTTGGCAAGGAGATGGGGTGGGAGAAAGTGTCAAATGCCTTAGAGAGATCTAAACAAAAGGCAGGAAGCTAATTTGTTATTGTCTCTTGCTTGAGCAATTGTTGGTGTAAAAGAAATTAGTGCATATGTGGTGCTGTGGCTTGGACAGAAGCCATGTTGTGTGGGACTTGGTATATTTTTTTGAAGGAGAGTTCATGAGCTGCTTGTGTATACATTTTTCAAGTAGTTTAGAGAGAGGAGACAAAATGGGTATGGGCCGAATACTTTGATAGTTCAATGGAGTGTCCTACTTTATGGCTTGGTATAACATGTTTCCAGACTTTGGGGACAGTAGATTCAGTAATAAATCGGTTAATAAGGATGGAGTTCGGGTAAGTTAGAGAGTCAGCAGCCAGTTTAAGGAAGAGGGCAGGTAGATGATCAGCAGAGGGAGAGCTTGTCTTTAATTTGCTAAGTAGGGTCTTTATGCAGCTAGTGGGAATATGTGAGTGATGAGGAGGTGTTTAGGCTGTTAGAAAGGGGAGATTAGACAGGTTGGAGGTGTTACTATTTTGGGTTAATTTATTGATGGAATCAAAGTAGGAGTTTAGTATG
Source organism: Protopterus annectens (assembly GCF_019279795.1). Classification (NCBI taxonomy): domain Eukaryota; kingdom Metazoa; phylum Chordata; order Ceratodontiformes; family Protopteridae; genus Protopterus; species Protopterus annectens. The sequence goes on along the minus strand of NC_056745.1, from coordinate 766,049,156 downwards.
GTGGTAGTTTTGGGGGGAATGTTGTTAGGACAGGGGTTTAGACAGAGTCTATTTAAAAAGAATCAATATTCTATTTAACCTTAGTTAACTGGATAAGGTAACCAGCCAAAATGACACATATTAGGCATGCTTTAAGTCAGTGTTGTACAGAAAACAAGACATTTGTGCAGAAAATACATTGTAATAAAAGAATATCTCCTCTTCAGTGCAACACTGACTGGGCTTGAAACTTGCCGGAAAAGGGTCAGTTTGGCCAGTCAATATGAGTTAAAAGCATTATTCATCTGCTAAACTGTGTAACTGGTCATAATTCTATATCTGTCTCAATAACCAGGCAACAGGAATAGAACTGATGGGTCTGAAATGAAAGTCCACTAATGGACAAACAAAATTATGCTGGCAGTATGGATTAGGCTTAAAGGACAACTACTAAAACATATATAAGATATATTGTGACGTTCCCTCCTCTGGGCCAGTAATCAAGGAGCCTGTATCCTCGCCACTGACATTGGTGAGGGATGTTCGCTTGGAACAAAGAAAGGTGCACACATTACTTCCAGATGCAGCGCTCTGCACCAAGCACAATTTCTTTTAAGAACACACAGAGAACACACTCAGTCTGGGTTTCCCTCCCTCTCTTTCTCTCTCCAGACTCTTAAGACTCCCCACTGGCACAGCTATATAGTTGAGTCCTCAGCAGAGTATCCCAAGCCAAGTCCCCCACTACTCTCTCTGTGAAACCAGTGTTCTGTGTCCCTCCATGTAGCCGACTCAGACACACTGAGATTTTCACACACACGGGAAAGGCTGGCACACATTTACAAGCTATGCCAACTTAAAATAAAATTATGTCAAATTAAATTAGGCAAACTACTGCACTAGCCTAAATGGAAACATAATACAAATCCACAAAAATTCTGGAGCACAAACAAAAATATACTTCACCCAGGTCAAACCTCAACCCCCCCCCCCCCTCCTAATTTACCAGATAATACTAACAACATTGCTGAACAATTCAATATCTTTTTCACTGAAAGCATACTAGCACTGACCAAGAATAACACAAACTCCATTAATAATGCCCAGCTCCTCACACATTATAAATGATTCACAGTCATTTCAAACTGCCCCAAAACAAACTATTGAAAAATTACTAAATAATTTGAAACCTACCACAATGGCAGCAGAATACTTAAAATTAGCAGCAGAAAGCATTTCCTTCCCCGTGACAATACTCATAAATCGCTCAATATCAGAACATTATTGTCCCATCAATTTGGAAAACAGCACACATTACTGTGCTACACAAAGGTGGAATCTCAACAGAACTGACAAACTACAGACCCACAACTATCCTTTCACCACTCTCCAAAATTCCGAAAAGATGTATCCAATTCCATCTTCAGCATCTTTTAAATAAAAATCTCCTCACAAAGTCACAGCATGGTTTTAGACCACACAACAGCACTACTACAGCTAAGTTTCACTAACATCATTAATAAATTCAGAGAAGACAAAACAGTCTTCTCAGTCTTTTTGGACATGTCTAAGGCATTCAACATGGCATCTCATGCTAGGCTGCTGTCCACCCTAAAAAATCCCAGCATCAGTTCCACAGCTGTTACATGGTTTCAGTTATCTATCTGGTCATCAGCAAACAATGAAATGGTAACAAGACCTCTCCCCACTTCTCGCAGTCACACTAGAGTCCCTTAAGGCTCAATCCTGGGGCCCTCCTCTTTTGTATTTTCAGAAATGAGCTTAATATTGCTTCTTCTCCAGCATCTATCGTCCAATATGCAGACGACTCAACTCTTGTGTGATGCTATTACAATAAACCAACTTCAAATAGATACTCAAAAAGCATTCTCTGATATAGAATCCTGGCTAACAAACTCATAGCTCATTCTCAACCCTAATAAAACTAAACTTGAGGGCTCCATCTAAACTTGCTAACCTCCCAGCAATCTTTTTCATCACAGCCAGTAACAAAACTAAAATTAACTCAGAACCACAAACAAAACTATTAGGCATAATAGACAAACTAAAATTTGACATACACATAACATTCACAAGAAAATGGGAACCTTATACAGAAAAAAAAAATTCCTAACAGACACTTTTAGGATAGCTATAGCCAGAATCCATCTTCTGTCTGCACTTCTCTATGCCTCCCCTACACTCAACAACTTAAAGTCAGAAATAAACAAATTAGAAACATGTTACAATAAAATTGCAAAATTTGTAACAGATTCCACGCATATAACACATCACTGCAATAACCTAAAAAAACTCTCTTGGCTGGAACTTTCTCATCTTTTTAACTACAATCACTTAATAATGGCTTACAAAATAATACATCAACCTGAAAACACACAGTCCCTTCAAAACATCCTACAACCGTACTCTAATAATTGTAATCTTCACTCTAACAAGGCCTTGCTTCTAGTTACCAAATCAACCAACTCAGCAGGTGACACTCCTCAAACTTTGTTGCAAAAAAAAATGGAATAGTATAAGAACCACAAGTAACCACACTCACTTTAAAAATCTCAAAATACACCTGGATGAATCATGGCTTTGCTCATGGAACTCTCCAGGATAGGAACCATCGTACCTACAATTAACTTTAACTACTCCTAACCCAACAATACTTCCTGCAAACAACACTTATTGCTAATACACTTCCTGCTACTCCTCTATAAACAAACTCCTCGTTACTTCCACTGAAGTATTATTAATGTTTACCATGTTAAGTATATCTCTGTGACAATTTATTTTTGGCTAAACAACTATTTTTGCTGTAAATGTTTTCCTAAAAATAATTTCCTCCTGTTTGTAACCAAATGTTTTGTATATGCATATGTTACGCATATTATGTTATGTTGTGTTACTAAGTTGTTATGTGAAGAATTTGACTAGAGCTTTTCTTCCCGGGCCTCCACTAAAAGTAGGTCCTTTCCCAATCTGACCATCCCAGTAAACAAATCTAAAATAAAATAAATAAATGACACTCCGCCCAGACTATAAGGTAGTTACTGCCACCAGGACACTCCAAAGCCAGCTACTCTAAGGCTTTTTCAAGGGTACCCAAGTATATTGAGTGAAATTTATAAATGCTAATGTTGACCAAACAGCAAGGCTCCCAGGAGTGGCCACAGTGTCACCAAATAAAAGTACTCTCAAAGGTTAAAACATTCTCTAAAAGACAAGCTACAATAAAAAGTTTAAATATATTTAATAATAAATACTAAATATCCACTTACAATAAACACCAATGTTTCAATCACAGGAAATATTAAAACAACACAGATGAACAGATTCACACAGATGCAGAAAAACTAACTAATTTCACTACATTTTCCTGACTGATCTAAAGAATTAATGTTTCCTACTTACTTAATAAAGAAAGGCAAGGTGAAGTGGGTGAGTGGTCTTGTCAGTTCCAAAAACAGACTGTTTTGAGACTTCTGTCTCATCAAGTATTAAAAAAGAAGCTATGTTCTTACCATAATGTTCCATCTGTGTTGTTGAACTTCATTCATTCATGATGGATGGGTTTCAGTTCTGTCCTCGGAACCAATTTGGCCAATATAACAAGCTCGCGCCAGACAAAAACTCTCTAGTTAAGGTTACACATAGTGTCCCTCTCCTAATCTCTGCAGATCGAGTTTGCCCATTAAGGCTAATAAAGTGGAGGCTTTGTCTGAGCAATTGCCCTAACATGTAACCAGGACCTAATCAGAACCTCCAGGAATCTTTTGGAGGGGGTTGGTGGGTGGGATGTCATGAATGAATGAAGATTAACAACACAGATGGAACAACATAACTTCTTTATCTGATGTTGTTAATCGTCATTCATTCATGATGGATGGGACAGAGTCCCTAGCTAACCTTGTGTCACCAGGAGGCCCTATGGAAGGATATTCCTGAGCACCACTGAGCCAAAGGATGCTCTCCCCTTGGAGACCAAATCCAATTTGTAATGAGTGATAAAGGTATGAGGGGTAGTCCAAGTGGCTGCTGCGCAAATGTCATCCATAGAAGCTCTTGAATGAAAAGCCACCAAAGTAGCAACTGATCTGGTTGAATGTGCTTTGATTTTGGTAGTTAAATGTATCTGGTTTTGTTGATAGACAAAAGAGATGCAATCTTCTCAACCATTTTGCCATTGACTTTCGCAAATGATTTTCTTGAAGGGCTAGTCCAAAGAGATACTAAGGGTATTTAACGTACAAGGCCTGCAATTCTGACACACTCCTCGCCGAGGTAATGGCTACCAAGAATAAAGTCTTTCAAATCACAAGTGGCAGTAGGCTCAAAGGGCTGACAGGTCAAAGTTTGCAGAACCAGTGTACAAATTTCAAGGTTCAATCGGTTCTTTGAAGGGCGGTTTTATATGCATGACTCCTTTTAAAAAGGTTTTACAGACACTGAGATATTCATGAGGAATCTTGGAAACCATTATGAAAGTTTGAGAGAGCTGCTAAATGGACCCTGATCGTAGAAGCTGAAGCTCCTGAATGGGGTAAAGTTGATAAATACTGAACTAATGGAAGCCATTAAGGGGTCCAAGTCCCTTTGCTCGAGGCCAAAACACAAATCTGTTCCATTTGCTATGATAAATTTTCCTGGTGGATGGTTTATGCAAAGCCAGAAGTATTTTTCATACAGTGGAAGAAGAAAGTTATTTTGCTTGGCAATTACCGGAAGTGGAAATACCAAGTTGTCAGCTTGGGGCTCTATAGGTCGGAATAGATCAACCCCTGCTGGATCCAGAGTCCACGAGTGGTGAACCAGGTGAGGCCAAAGGAAGGGGGAACCAGACTTGTCGGGGCCAACAGGGTGCAATGAGGATTATTTTGCTTCTCAACCACAGAACTTTCTTTAGATATTGTGGGTTCAGGGGAAAAGGAAGGAAGGCATAAAGTAGTCCCAGGGGCTAATTATGTACTAGAGCATCCCTCTGGGGCTCTCCCTGAGGGGGAATAAGGACAAAGTAGCTGCTACATTTGTGGTTAGTGGGGGATGCAAATAGATTGCAAGGCTGACCCCAGTGACGGTAAATCTCTGCCAGTACTTTGGGACTGAGAGACCACTCATAAGGCAGGAGGATGCATCTGTTCAGTTTGTCCGCAATCACATTGCAGCTCCTGCAGATGTGCACTGCTACCAGAAAGTGGTTGGAGGCTATCACCCACTGTCATACTCTCATGGCTTCCTGACACAATGGGTAGGATCCCCCCCGTTTGTTGATATACCAGACGGCTGAAGTGTCTGACTGAATAGCAACTGTCCCAGATGAGTGGGTAGATTGGAATGCCTGCAACACCAGAAGAACCACCCTCTAGGGTTCTAGGACAATGATATGCAAGTTGACCTCTAAGAGGGACCAGGTGCCTTGGACCATCTTTCCCTGAAAATGCCCCCCCCACCCCACCAGAGATACATCCGTGGTCACTACGACCTTGGGGTGAAGAAGGGACGACTCCATAGTTCCATTTCTAGCTTCATCCACCAATTCAGATCCTGCTCGCAATGGTTGGTTATGCATTTTGGGTGGGACATAGAATGTGTCAATAGGGACCACTGTGACGCTAGGAGCCACTGTAGTAATCTCATTTGAATTCTTGCTAAAACTACTATAGTAATCCTTACTGCCACTGATCCTAGCAGTTTGAAGGACTACATGAGCTGGAACATTGTCCTGAAAGAGTATCACTTGGAGCCGAGATCTTAATTTGTGAAGCCCGTGATGATTAAAAGAGACAGGCAAGCCCTCATGCCGAATGTTGCTCCTATAAATTCTAGGCTTTGAATAGGTATTAACTGACTTCTATTCATTTATTGATATTCCAAAGAGACTTGCTAGCTGTAGGGTGTAGTGCAAGGCAAGAAGCAGTAGATGCTTGGTGGGTGTAGTGCAAGGCAAGAAGCAGTAGATGCCTGGTGGGGACAGTAAGGAGCCAATCGTCTAGATATGGAAACACCAATCCTTGCAGTCTCAAGTAAAATGTTACTACTGTCATACATTTGAACACTCTGGGGGCTGTGGACAGACCAAAGGGCAGCACTCGAAATTGGTAATGATTGGCTCCCAGCCAGAAGAGGAGATATCTTCTGGAGCGCTTTGTCCATTTTTCTATGGTAATATGCATTCTGGAGATCTATCAAGCACATCCAGTCGTCTTTTTCCAGGAACAGAAGGATAGACTGAACTGTGACCATCCGGAATTTGGTCCGTTTTGATGAACTTGTTTAGGATGCCGAGGTCCAAAATTGTCCTCCATTCCCCTGTCTTTTTTGGCATTAAAAAGAACCTGGAGTAGAATCCGGATTCTATCTGGTCTGGTGGGATTGCTTGGATGACTTTCTTCTAGCAGCTTTCGAATTTCTTGTTTCTTGTAGAACATTGAGGATTCGCCTTTGTGGTCTTGGGTGAAGATCGAAGTGGATGTGATGGCCTCTGGTAATTATCGTCTGCACCCAGGAATCTGATGTTATTGAGTGCCATGCTAAGTGGTGCAGAGAGATTGTCCCCTGACTGATTCCATTGGCAAGCAATCAGGATCCTCTTCAGGAGTGCTGGTAGGGCTACCAGAAAGGGAATCTCTGGACCCCTAGTTATGCAGACCCCCCCCCTGCCACGGGAGGGGGGGTCTTTCTGATGAGTTTCCCCTCCTTTGCCCCAGGGGGAAAACTCACCACGTGTGTAATGGAAACATCTCTGGGATTTCTTGAACCACATATTTTCACTTCTGTGATTCCTAGTATAGGATCATTGGGGAGTGGAAAAACATATGCCCACAGCAAATAGGGTCTTTCCATCCTGCTCACACCTGGCTAGTGCCTCTAACATTTGGACTGAAGAGAGAGGAAGCATCAGTGGGAGCATTGACAGAGGAAGACTTGAAAGGGTCTGCAAATTTGCACAAGCGCATCCAGGAGTGATGTCTCATTACAACGCCTGTACCCACTGCTTTGGCCATCCCTTCGGTTGTATGTGCAATCAACCTAATGGATGAGTTGGATATGAATTCCAGGGTGGCAAAGTGTGAAGCAACCTTGTCACATACCTCATCAGACACTGCTCCTGCTAACATCCCTGAGAGTTCTGTGATCAGGTCCCTTTGGAGAGGGGTAATATGTGCCAAGTAATTCAACGCCATATGGCAAAGGACGTTGAAGCATAAACCCGCTTCCCCAGTCTGTCCATTATCTACAGCTCCCTGTTTGGAGAATGAACAACAGGACTCTCCTCTGCGAGTTTTCTTGGTGGCTGCCGCCACCATCATAACATCTACTGCCAAGCCTTTGGAGCAGTGGGGCTGATCCTCTGGAGGGGAGAGTATTTTGTCCGGTCACCGGGGGATTGGCGCAACTGTGTCAGGGGCCTTCCAGGCATGCTGCACGATGAACTTGACCAAGTCATTTGCAGGCGGGGTCACCCAGGAAGTACAGGGTCAGGCATGGAAAGCCTGCAAGAATACAGATTCCTCCGAGGAAGGGTTAGTGGACTTCGAGTCACCCCTCTATTTAAAGATCTCCAGTATGTCTCCAAAGGAGACATCTTCAGGAGGTGACCATATGGACCCTTCCTTCTCATCATAATCTGCATCTTTGTTGAGAGATTCTTCCAGGGAATCAACATGCTTCCTGTTGCAAGATCTCTTACAGCATGACTCTTCAGGGGGAAGGTCTGAAGAAGACTCCAAAGAGAGGGTGCCCTGCAATAGGCTATCTTGCTGCTCCCCTGCCTGATGTCCCAGAGTAGTGGGCTGTGGCAGCTGCAAACGAGAGGTCATGTATATATGGGCATTCCAGCACTGAGGGAGCCAACTGTAAGCCTGTTGAGGTGAGTGCCCTCTCCATAACTTGGAAGGCAGGCTCACCCGAAAAGGGATGTGAGCCCAGAACCGAGAAAGACATCCTCAGGACCGGGGTCACACCCCGCTCAGACAAGCCCACCTCCAGGGAAGGAGCCGTGGTAGAACTCAGAGCTGTCAAAGCAACCGGTACCATACTAGGGATCACGAGGCTGACACCACTGAGCCGTGGTCCACAGGGTAGGCTCCAGAACCAAGGTAAGATCTATCAATGGGACTGAAGATGTTGGCACCGGGGTAGGCATCAGCATTAAGGGCTCCAAGACCTGCTGGGAGGTTGAAGGAGGAATGTAGATTGGAGTCTGTGGAAAAAAACCTTCGGCCCCAGGTGGGAGGGAGGTCCTAGATGGAGTTGGGATGCCTCTGGCTGCTAAGAGCTGATCGACAGGTCTCACTATGTTGAGCTCCAAAAGACTCCTGGTGGAACAGGTTAACATCCCCGATAGAGAGCGAGGTCGATCAAGGAGTGGGCTTAGCTGCTGTCCCACAAAGGAGTCAATGGATGTAGAATATCAGGTCCTGGCCAGTATTTCAACCTTCTGCACCGTGGTCAGGAGACCAAAAGGTTGTGATGGTAGGGGGAAATTGACCAGAATTAAGGGGGTATCTATTGTTGGTGCTGAGATAGTCTGTGGTACCATGGAAGGTGTCTGTACCATAGGAACAGAAGTTGTCTGTTCCAAAGTCGAGGATGGCACCGTGGATGGAGTTTTAAGCTCTGGTACTGAGGTAGGTGTCATGTTTAGTTTTCAGTTCCGTATGAACCTGTGCCTTAGCAGTTCTTGGATGCTGGGACCGAGGAGACGATGGGACCAACTGGCTCCTATTCTTTGTGTCTTTTTTAGGAGGAGTTGAGACCTCAACCTCAGAGAAAGCCTCCAAGTAAGGGGTTTTTAAGAGACCCTTTAAGATTAATTTGTTTTTGCTCTCAGCTAAGGTGCAGGCACTAAAGCCCTTACAGAGCTCGCATGAAGGTTGGATGTTCAAATGTAATACTCCTAGGCAATAGACACTGGAGAGATGCCCACTGGAATTTGGCATCTTCCTGCTACACTTGTCACACTGCTTAAAACCACTAGTGCCCTTCTTGTCAGCCATCATCAACAATACAGTTAAATAGTAATTATACAATAAACAAAAGGAAATACTCTGTTATAGAATATATATATCTGAAGCTACAAATTACTAAGATACGGGGTAGATTGAAGAGAAATATACTGCTAAATTGTCAAACAGAGAAAAAGACAGAACACTTAGCTTGACAGCTGGCCTGGCACGTCTTGAACCCCTACGCGGCAAATGAGATCTGAGGGAGATTAGGAGAGGGGCACTATGGGTAACCTTAGCTCGAGAGCTTTTGGCTGGTGCAAGCTTGTTATATCAGCCGAGTCTGTTCAGAGGACAGAACTGAAACCCATTCATCATGAATGAATGAAGATTAACATCAGATCATCATTTCAGTCCTAGATTACAGAATGACATCACATACATCTGGTCATCTAACTTCTTGTTCCTATACTTTCCTCTTTACTAGCAACTGAACCAGAATCTAGCACACACAGAGCATTGCTAAGATCTGCTGCAGCTTCTGGAAGCCATAAAACTGTTTCAAACTTCTTCTTCCAATTAGTTCACTGCTAAAGACAGTACAGAATATTTCCTAGTACAGACTTTTTGCCTCTGGCTGCATCGAGACCTGTGAGATACAATCTTTATGGCTTATATCAAGTAATTTAATTTCAAACTATTTTTCAAAGTTAGCTGGACTGAGACTATCCTCTTTTCTCCCATTATCCTCTGTTACAGTGTATTCATTTCAATAGTTACCATATAGTGTGACATACTGGTATACTTCTTTTTCTGTCCAGCAGGACCCTCTGTTGTTTTTTTAACAGAAGCAACTTTACAAATACATTTGCAACACAATCACCTGTACAAATCAGTTTGATATACAAATGACATGTAAACTCCAGCTAGTTATGGTGGCATATATTACACATCTACTGCCGAACTTCTGGCATAGCTGGCAATACCTCAAATCGTTACATACATTTTTGCTGTTACTATGACATTTTAAGACCTAGGATCTATGCCATAAAGATTACACGGAATGTGTGTAACAGATATACATTTCAATGCATTTATAATTGTATAAATAGTAATACTTTTTTGTCCTAGATTAGAACTTTTTTGTTTTGACAATCACAGGTCATACAAACATCAATTCCCTGTAAGCATACATCATTCAACCTTCTAGAAATAGAAAGCTAGCGCTATCTTATGTTTTCACTTCTGTTTTAATGATCCACTGGCATAGTGGTTTTAGCCCACATTGTGATGCATACAGTTTACATCTGAGAAGTAGGACTGGCCAGGAGAGACCATCAGTGCCTGACAACCTTTTCTACTATCCCAAGAAACATAACTGATTTTGCATTGCAGGAGCTTTTGTTGGGGGAGACTAGCGGCTAACCCTAGGCAAACAAATTGATGTACATGTGAGGCATTTTCTGTGTGAACATGGCAAACAATCCACTCAGGAGAATACATCACATCTACGGCACATCTAACCATGCATGCCAGCTAGGGAGAATATATGAAAAAAAAAACTACACTTTCAATGTGGCTACCATATGCAGTCAATCTGACTATATATTACTGTTGGCAATGTTGAAGCCACACTGAATTGAGATACCACTGAAGTTTTCTTATATGGAGGGTGGGGAGAGGGAGCATGGGGATCATGGAAGCCATGAATCAAGAGAACCCTGAGAAATTCCCCTGGCAGTGACAGATGGGAGAAGGGGGGACTGGAAAAAAAACAATCAGAGAGAGAGCCTTGGGGGCAAGTTACAGATGTCAGCATGGGGACTTTGTGAAGTCTGCAACCGAGGAAAATATGATCCTGAGGAGGAGTCAGGACTAATTTCTTTAAGTTTATGGTGAACCCCCGACTAACAGGGTAGTAGTAAACTTGAGATCCTGAAGCAAAGTGTTAAGGAAGGAGCTTGAATAAGCAGATCATCTAGATAGGGAAATATCTGAATTCCTTGAACCCTGCAAAAGGCAATGACAGGTACGAGGCATTTGGTGAATATCCTTGGGACAGCAGAGGCCCCAGAAGGCAAAGCAGAGAACTGAAAATGCAAGAGCGACACAGAAATGTAAAAGTTCTGGAAGAAGGGATGGATGGGGATGTGAAGGTATGTATCCTTGAGATCCACAGAAACCAGAAAGGTGTGGGGTAGCAGAGGAGGAAATAATATTTGCAGAGATCACATCTAAATGGAAGGAATTTTGCAAAAGTTGTTCAGCCAGTAAAGATCCAGAAATGGTCTCCATGTGCCCTCCTTTTGTGAGACCAAAACATTCTGGATTAAAATCCCTTTCCCACCTGGGCAGGGCGTACAGCTTAAATTGTACCCAGAGCCAAAAACAGTGAAGAACCTCTGGGGAAAATAAACAGCAGTTCTGAGGAGGATGAGAAATGCTTGAAAAGGGAGGAATGGACTTCCAAACCATGAAATATCCCTAACAGATGATGGTCAGAGCCCAACAGTCTGAAGGGATTTGCAGCCAATTTCGTAGAGACAGGGAAAGATGGAGGGACAAGGGAATCTGGCTGAAGTAAATTGTCAAACTGAACCTGGCATGTCTTGGAAAGCAGGTTTCTGGGTGGAAGGATTCTGATCAGGCTTAGCAGGAGGCACCCGCCTAGAAACCTTCTGGCCTTAGGATGAGAGCAAGACTGCCTACACACAAAGGCAGATTTGGAGGGATAATTCCTCTGAAATTTGGGAACAGGGGAAAACAAAAATATGTTTCAAGTCCTGCAAGGATTTTTGTCTTCATCCTGGAGAGACTTGAAAAGCTCAGCAGTGGCAGATATAAAAGGATTTTTATTATCATAAGGAGCTTCCAAAAAAAGAAGTTATGCCTTACCATAACGTTCCATCTGTGTTGTTGATCTTCATTCATTCATCACTGATGGGGAAGTCGGTTCCATCCTTGGAAACAAGCCGGCCTTATACCAAACAGCCAAAAACTCTCGAGCCAAGTTTTTACCCATAGTACCCTTCTCCCTGTTACCTCAGATTGAGTTTGCCCATTATCAGTAAAGCAGAGGCAGTTTCTGCGCAAGTGCCCTAACTCAGCACTTGGACTCAAAGTATCACCCAAGAGCCCTTGGAAGGGAAAGGAGGGAGGGATGTGATGAATGAATGAAGATCAATAACACAGATGGAATGTTATGGTAAGACATAACTTCTTTATCTGAAGTTAATCTTCATTCCTCACTGATTGGATAGAGTCCCCAGCTACCTTGTGTCACTTGGGTGGCCCTTATGGAGGAATATTCCTGAGTACCATTGAGCCAAAGGAAGCTCACCTTCCAGAGACCAAATCCAATTTGTAATGGGTTATAAAGGTATGAGGATTAGCCTACATTGCTGCTGGGCAAATATTATCCAAAAAAAGCTCTCAAATGGACCACCACAGAAGTAGCCATAGATCTAGTGGAGTGAGCCTTGATTTTTTGTGGTATAGGTCTTTTTTCATGACTATAAATGAAAAGTATACAAACTCTGAACCATTTAAAAAGGGTCACTTTAGATACAGACTTATCCATTTTAGGGCAAGAAAAGGAAATAAACAGTTGATCTGATTTGCATGTTGTTTTCATCCTACCCAGATAGGATCTCAACTGTCTGTGCACTTCCAATGAATGCAGACAGTACTCTCCTTTATTGGAAAAACTCGGGAGGGAAAAACAGGAAGGTCAACAGAGTGATGAATGGAGAAATCCAAAATTATTTTAGGGAGAAAGGAAGGGTTTTGTCCAGAGTGATACTCTGTTCTTGTGGAAGACCAAATAGGGGCTTTTTATGAATAGAGCGTGGAGCTCAAAAATTTGCCTAGCTGATGTGATGGCCACCAGAAAGAGACTTCCAGGATAAAAACTTGACGTCACAAGTCGCAGCAGGTTCAAAGGGGGGGTTGTGTCAAAGACTATAGAACTAATGTAAGGTTCCATGGTTCAATAGGTTAATATGAGAGACTCCTTTTAAGAAGGTTTTGCATAGACCATGTGAAATTAAAGAAGAATTCTCAAAACCATTATGGAAGTTTGAAATAGCAGCTAGATGGATTCTAATAGTAGAAGCTGTAGCACCTTTTTTGAAGAAATTTGATAAATAATGTAGTACTATAGTAAATGGGACTGAGAACAGATTTAGCTTTCTCTGCTTAGACCAGATCAAAAATCTCTTCCATTTGTCAAGGTAAAGTTTTCCAGTGTTTGGTTGTGGGAGGCCAGAATAACAAAACATGCACTGGGGAAGGAAAGTTATTCTGCCTGGTGATCAGTGGAAGTGGAGAAACCAAGCTGTCAGCTTGAGACTGGATAAGTTCGGGTAACTCGACCCTTGGGGTGAGAGATCAGATCTGGAGTTTGATCCAGAATCCACGGTCGGCATATAAGGTGAGGCCGGAGAAAGGGGAACCATACTTGTCAAGGCCACTAAGGGGCTAGGAGGATCACTTTGCTTTCTTCAAGAATTGGGGAATCAGAGGGATGGGAGGGATAAGCATACAGAAGTCCTGTGGGCCAACTGTGGGTAAGAGTGTCCCTTGGGGACTCCCTCTGTGGGGGGATTAGGGCAAAGCAGTTGCTGCATTTGTGGTTTGATGGGGAAGCAAATAGGTTCCAGCAAGACTGGCGCCAATGGTTGAAAATTGCTGCCGTTATGGACGAATTGAGGGACTACTCATGAGGCAGAATACATCTGCTCAGTTTGTCTGCAATCATGTTGGAATCCCCGGGAATATGCATTGCTATCAGAAAGTAGTTAGAAGCTATCTCCCTTTGCCAAATTCTCATGGCCTCTCGACATAGGAGATAGGATTTGGTTCCTCCTTGCTTGTTGACATACCAGCCTACTGACATGTTGTCTGAGTGGATAGCAATTGTCCCAGAAGGAAGAACAGACTGGAATGCTTGCAATGCTAAAAGCACTGCGCTCATTTCTAGAACACTGATATGCAGGTTGGCCTCTATTGTGACCACATGCTTTGGACTGACATTCACTAAAAATGCCCCCTCACCCTATCAGGAAAGCATCCATGGTCACAGTGGTTGTGGTCCGGGGAGGTTGGAAGGGACAGCTCCAAAGCTCTGATTCTGGCTTCATCCACCAAAGTAAGTCCTGTTTGCAACAATTGGTAATCTGAATCTGAAAGGACAAAGGATGATGATTTGGGTACCACTGAGATAGTTGAAGCCACTGAAGTAGTCTCATATGAAGTTTTGCAAAAGACACCATTGGAATAGAAGCTGCGATCGAACCTAGAAACTGGAAGACCTCCCATGCTGAAATCTTGTTTTGACAAAGTATCACCTGGAGTTGAAGCCTCAGTCTTTGTAATCTGTGGTCCAGGAGGGAGACTACATAGGCGTGGGTGTCAAATATTGCTCCTATGATCTCTATGGACTGGGTCGGTATTAAGTTAGATTTCTCCCAATTTATTCCAATTCCCAAAAGTTTTGCCAGGGAAAGAGTGTATTTCAGGGCCGTTACCAGTGGATGCTTGGTGAGGGCAGTAAGGAGCCAATTGTCTAAATATGGAAACACCTGGAATCCTTGCAGTCCCTAGTGAGCTATTACCACCATGCATTTGTTGAACACAGTGGGGGCTGTAGTGTCTGAAAGACAGGGCAAGAAATTGGTAGTGACTGGCTCACAGCCAGAAGCAGCGCCAACTCCTGGAGCATTTGTCCATTTTGATATGGTAATACACATCCTGAAGGTCCATGGAGCACATTCAATCGCTATTTCCCAGAAAAGGGAGAATGGACTGAACCGTGACCATCTGGAATTTTGTTTAGATGACAAACTTGTTTAAACTGCTGAGATCCAAAATCGGTCTCCAGTCCCTTGTCCTTTTTGGCACCAAAAAAAACCTTGAGTAGAATCCAGATCTGCATTGGTCTGGTGGGACGGCTTGGATGACTCTTTTTTCACACAGCTTTATTTCTAAAGCTGCTTCTTCCCTTTGATTAGGTGGGACATTGGGAGATTTGTCTTGGTGACTTCGGATAAGAGTCAAAGGGGATGTGATAGGCTCTGGTTTTCTTCTACACCCAATCGTCGGTAGCTATAGATTGCCAAGCAGCATGGTGCAGAGAGGGAGAGAGAGACATCCCCCGACTGGTTCCAGAGGAAAGCAATCAGGCTGCTCTTCAGGAGCATTGGTAGGACTGTCCAAAGAATGAATCTCTGGGTCCCTGGTTATGTGGACCCCCTCTGCCTTGGTAGGGGCATCTTCTGGAGGAGTTACCCCCTCTGACTCTGGGGGTGAACTCGCCATGTGCGTCTCAAAAAGGACTCCAATACTTCTTGTGCCACAACTTCCCACAGCTCTGATCCCTGAAGAAGGGATGCTGGGGGGTGGAAAAGCATACACCTACAGCAGACAGGGTCTTACAGTCTCTCACACCTGGCCAGTGTCCTTAACATTTGTGCCAAACAGGGAAGATGCTTCAGCTGAAGCGTTCAGGAAGGAAGACTTAAAATGGTCCGCGAAATCACAAAGGCGCATTCAGGCATGATGTCTCATAACTATGCCTGAACCCGCAGCTCTTGCCGCCCCTACGGTTGCATGGGATATTAACCTCACGGACGAATTTGAGATGGATTCCAGGGTTGCGAGCTGCGAGGCAACTTTGCCACTAAATTCAAACACATGTCCTGATACAGATTAAGTCTCTTTGTAGCCTCGTAAAATGGGCCAAATAGTTCAAAGACCATATGGCAAAGGTCGATGAAGCATAAACTCACTTCTCCAATCTGTCCACTGCCCGGGACTCCCTTTTGGGCAGATGGACAGCCTGCCTCTCTTCGGTGAGCTCCTTTTTCCTGGCTGGTGCCACCACCATAGCATCTACTGGTAAACCTTTAGACCAATGTTGGCTCTCTTTGGGGAGGGGTATAGAATTTTATCTGGTCTCAGAAGGATCAGCTCAACGGAGTCAGGGTTCCTCCAGGTGCGCTGCATCATGAGCTGGACTAGCTCGTTTGTAGGTGGGTCACCCAAGAGGTAGATGGATGGGCACAAAAGGCCTGCAGGAAGGCAGACTCCTCGGAAGAAGGGTTGTTGGGCTTCCAGTCACCCCTGTTTCAACATTTCAAGGATGTCTCCAAAGAAGCCATCTTCAGGGGGTGACCGTGGGGACCCTTCCCCTTCATTGTAATCCATATCTTCCATGAGAGCCTCTTCAGGGAAGTCTACGTGCTTCCTGTTGCAAGACTTCTTCCATGGCACCTCTTCAGTGGGAACTTCTGAGGAGGAGACTGAAGGGGCGCCCTGCAATAGGGCTTCCCTGAGGCTATCGCGCCCACTGTCCTGAATCAGACGGCCTGTGACAGCTGCAGCTCAGGGAGAAGGGACGTGTGGGGTTCAGACGGCCTTGACAGCTGCAGCTCAGGGGGAAGGGATGTGTGGGATTCAGACGCTGGTGGTTTGCATCCAGAAGCAAGTGCTCTCTCCATCACCTGGAAAGCATGTCCCCCAAAGAGGGATGGGAGCCCGGAACCGGGGTCACACCCCGCTCTGTCAAACCCACTCCCAAGAGAGGAGCCTCAAGAAGAATCAGCACTGACAGAACTCCTGGCACCATGGACTAAGCCGCACACACACACAGGACCGTAATTGACACCAAAGAGCCTGCAGCCCAACCCTGAACTTGAGGAAGGCCTGGTTCAGAAGGAAACAAAGGCCCAAGAGTCGGTTCTGGTGCCACAGTGAGGTCCATTAGCAGCACTGAAGTGGAGGGGACCGAAAGAGGTATCGGAGTCGAAGACTTTGAAACCTGCAAGGAGGTCAAAGGAGGAGAGTAGTATGATGTCCATGGAGAAATATTCCCATGTCTGACAGGATGATGGGTCTTAGAGGGTGTAGGGATCCCCCTGGCTGTCAACAGCTGGTCCACAAGACACACCACATCAAGTTCAGAAAGGCTCCTGGTGGATCTATTGGACATCCCCAATGGGGACTCTGGTCGCTCAAGGAAGGGGCTATAAATCTGTCACAGGAAGGGGCTTACCAATGGGGAGTATCGGGTCCATGTTATGGTGTCCAATGGCATCGCTGTCTTGAGTTTGGAGATGGAAAGCAGTGGAATGTCCATCACAGACAAGGGTACCGCAGATGGGCTCGATGCAGTAAATGTACTCTGTACTGAAATTGGTATGGAAATAGTTACTGAAGGTTGAGATACCAGTGGGTTCATAATCATGAGTACCAAAAACATGCTCAGTGCTGTAGTGACACTCGATACCAAGGAGGATGAAGCAACCTGCAATTGGGGAAGGGACAGTGCCGTATACACTATCGGTGCTGACATCAAGGTAGTTAATGGAACTGAGGTCGGTGTCAAAGAGACTGGCCTCGGCTCCGAAGACACTTTAGGTATTTTAGACTTTGTAGGTTTGTCCAAATCACCAGAAGGTGAAGAGGGCAGAGAATGTGGCCTTTTCCGTTCCTTTTTAGGAGGGGGAGAACCTCTGATGCAGAAAGAGCATCAGAAAAGGGTGTTTTAAGAATACCCTTCAGGATCAATTTGTTTTTGCATTCAGTGTATGAGCACTAAAACCTTTGCACCGAAAAATGAGGAACCCCAAACAATAAATGCAATCATCATGCGAGTCACAGACATTTTTCTACTGCATTTTAGACATTGCTTGAAGCCTGACGTACTTTTCTTGTCAGCCATATCCAACAAACATATACACACTAGACAACGCAAATAAATGTGGGTTAGGAAGAGAAGATAAAGATCTATGTTTTTTTTTTTTTTTAAATAATGGCAAAGAATACTAGCTATGGTATTTAAGAACTACCTCAAGGGTACTGAGAAAGGCCTCACCACCAATGGCACTAAGATTACCAAAAGGTAATTAAGAAAAGAGGGTAAAAGTTAGCAATAGACAAAGATGAATTACATTTTTTGAAAATTACAAGAGGAGGTCCTATCACACACTATAAAGTATCAAAAATTATCAACTTACCTGAGAACTGGTTTAAACGCGGCTTTACGGGTAACATGGCAAACGAGATCTAGGATAAGAGGAAAAATGATACTATGGGTAAAAACTTAGCTCGAAAGTGTTTGGCTGGTGCAAGCTTGGTATAAGGCCGGCTCGGTTTTCAGGACAGAACCGACTGCTCCATCAGTGATGAATAAATGAAGATCAACAACATCAGATGTTTGGTTTTAATGTCATCAGGCAAGTCTAAAGACAAAACTAACACCTCGTCCTCATGACTAAACCACAGGCAGCAGCCCTGGAAGATGCATCAGCTTTATCATAACTGCATTTGAATGAGTGGCAGGCAACTTAAGTAAAGCCCAGCAGGAAACAGCTGAGGTCCTCCCCCTTAGTGTCAGGAAGGTCAGAAACTACCTGAAAAAATGGAGCAAAAACATACCTGGTCATACGAGTCTGGTAGCTGTTCTGAAGGATAAAGCGTCAACAGTGTAAACTTACTTGCCCAGCCTTTCCATACTATCCTTATCAGAAGGCAACAGCTTGGTGGTGAGCAACAACTTGGGTAAGCCTGTCAGAGGAAACTGATCCCCACAATGTCAAACACTGCACCTCACTGACCCTCTTCAAATGCAATCTGGACGATTGGATGGGTAATCATAAATTCACCCCCAGGGTTCCACCTGTGTGTTCCTCTTGGACAGGGGCAATTGGTACATAGAACTTGGCTAGACTTGTAAGGGCCCTAGGGCCATTAGTCTATTAACTTCCTATGATCCTGACACTACAGAGGGGTCAATAGAAGGCCATTTATAAAGAAATTTGCACTCCTCTGGCACTTTATAGAATCTATATGGATTCTTGGGTACAGGAGGCCGAGTAAGTATCCAGAAGGGCAGGAAGAACAGCAGATGGTTTGGGAGACTCCATCTGTAGGAGCTCATACCATTTGAATCTCAGAAACTTGAGAACAATCACACTTAAAATAATCCATTATATGGGCAATGGTATCCCCAAAGGGGAGCTCCTCCAAAGGGGAATCCGGACTTATGGAGTCCTCCTCCACTGAACCACAGTCCAAGGATGAGGTTATTTGGGAAATACAAGCCAAAGAGTCCCCCCCCCCCCCCAGAGTTCAGAACCTCATCTGAGGAATCTAATTCCCTAGGCTTCTTGAGTGGAGTGGAAGGGAGAAAAAGGAAGAGACCCCTTGTGGAGGCTTCAAGGCCATTAAAGCATTAAATAAACCCAGAGTAAAATCCTGCCATTTGTATTGGGGGATCCTTAACATGAGTAATATGTTTGTTTTTTTTTGTTTCTTTTTCTGTAGGATGTGTGCATAAAACACCCTCAGAGGGTCAGACACCTGGCGTGACTCTACAGTAGTAGGAATCTCCTTCTCTTACTAAAAGCTGAGGAACACCCTTTGGTCTTTTGGATATAATCACCCAAGGTTCCCTGTTCAACGTCAAGTACAGATATCTGAAAAGCCTGAGAGAGTATGCGAGAAGCCAGATTCATGCTGGCCTCTAATGGGGTCAAGGCACAGGAAACTGAAGCAACGAACAGACAACATTTTGAGCATGCACCAGACTCAGGAGGATGACTGGGGGAGGCTGGACAGAAACTGGATCAGACCTAACTTTTTTGGCCTTCTTCACTGATGGCTGGATCTGGAGATGGTAGGATTCTACCATAACACCCTAAGGCAACAACTTAAGATGTTGGTTTTTCAGGTATATGGACAAGGACGAGAGACAACTATGTAGGGTCTTGGCAGACAGAGCACTGTGTATTATCATGGGAAGTACCCAAACAAAAATGACAGTGGTTATGATAGTCTTTTTGGTGAATCTGCCTCTCACACTGACAGTTTCCCTTTCTGGATGACATGAACACAATAACTATGAAAAGAAACTCCAATGGGGCACCTATCTGAAAAGCACAGCTTAACCAGCACAGCAGAAGGGCATCCAGAGCAGCATACAACAATGGCATTTCAGGCTGGTGGCAAAGAAGGTTTGAGCATCTGCGTCTGCATGTCACCTTCATGCCCTATGTCATGCGTGGGGAGCATACATGTGATGTAAGGCACCTATAACATTTAAAGGCTTTGGCATAATGTCCAGACATTGAGATATCCTTGGTAAGAGATCCGTTAGGTGAAGAACACCACAACAGTGATATGGAAGGACATCTCCTGTCCCCTACACAACTCTGCTTCCACACCTCTCACGGTATTTATAGTGCACTTCTATCTTTATAGATATTGTAAATAAATCTATAAAGTCCTTACTTCCAGACTTATTTAAATCCTTTGACACAGTTTGCCACAGCAAACTTCTACTTCAAATGTCCTTGCTAGGTCTATGTAGCCCACCCTTCTATGGTTAAAAAGCTACTTGTGTAACAGATATCAGTCAATAAAATTGCACTCCACTCCCTCCATACCTCTCAGTCACCACAGACATACCACAAAGCTCTATCCGTGGTCCCCTCCTCTAACATTCTGACATACAACCTCCACACAACAAGCCGCCCTAATACAATATGTAGATGACTCCACACACACAAGCGCACACACAAACAACTAGCAAATATACAAATAATTACTCAGAAAGCTTTAACAGCCACTGAAACATGATTTGTTGCTCACAAAGCATGCCCAACCCCAAAAAAACATGACCCATGCTCACCCCCCAAAAAAAATTACATATTTTCTCCTAGATCCCTCTCTCATGAAGAACAAAATTTAAAATCCTCTTTCTTAATAATACAACCACAAGTCTCTTTTCATAGCAAATTAGGGATGATAATAGATGTTAATCTTAAATTTGACACACACACAAAATTGCATTAAAAAAATCACTAAAAATTAAGAATGCTTAACAGAGCCAAAAACTCTCAACAATGCAACTAAAACTACACTTGCCTCTACTTACCTCCTCCCATCACAACTGTATGGCATTTCCATCCTAGCTAACCCACATGTACCACAAAAAACAAAACTTGAACACTGTGTAATAACCTGGCTAAGTTTGCAGCAAATGCCCCCTTTCCGAACCAACCACTGTATACCATTAAAAAGCCTAAATTTGTTTGAATTACCCTATTATCTGAAATATACACAGCTTCTTACCACCTATAAAATTATCCAGCATCCATCTTCTCCAGCACTAAATACCACTTTATACAACTATGTTTCAAGTCTGTCATTACAATTCAGTCACCAAAAACTCCTCTGTCCACGAACTTATCAAATCTGCTGGACATGGTCTGTACTCATGCCATGCTGGTAAGACCTGGAACTCTTACCTGTATCCATAAAGTCAATACCCTCCCACCCTTAGCCAAAATCTCTCTCTTCCTCAGGATAAACCATATCCCTAAATATGAACAAGTACCTATTCGTCCCTTATACCTACTTATTCGCTCCCTTCTTCACTTACTTCCTTAGTTCATTTTCTCTCCTTCTTTTGGCTTTTGACTCTCTAAATATGCCATAACCCTGTATTTTCTCTAACTTCATATTGAAATTCCTATTTGTATTATACTAACGTACCTATAATTTCCTCTAAGCTGGTTAAAATTCCTCTAAATATTAAATAATTGTCAAACAAGCGATATCTAACCATTTTTTTCACATTTTGTCTGATTTTGTATGAATTACACTGTAGATTTTTTTTATGTATTTCTGAAGATTGTAAAATTATTGTTCTTAAAAATGTTTAATACTTTAGAGCTTTTCTCCCCGGTTATTTCTTAAAATGGGCATCTACCCAGTTGGACTTTCCCAGTAATCAAGTGTCAAATAAATAAATTGCTGCAGCATAGCCCTGAATCTATATCATATACTTAAATCATTATCTGAAGATGCACACATCTCTACACCCAATAAATATTATTTCAGTTCACTATCAGAACTCTAACTTGGTATGTGAAGAGAGGTCCTGTGAATCTGATTTGCCTGGTGAACAATTTGCCACCCAAGGTCATTCAGTTCTGTGTTGATGGACCATACTTTAAAGTGGCTACTAGCTAAGTTTCTAGTGCAACACAGCCTGGATATTTGTTCATGGCACATCTATCCTCAGAGCTGTTGTGCTGCCAGACCATCATTAAATAATGCAATCAAACTAAACATGCTCTAGTATCAGGCTTTACATGGTTACATAAACTGCCTAAAAATGTATAGTACCATGTACCAAATTGTTATACAGACTGCTTAACAAGATGGAACTTGCACATAAGGTAGGTCTACTTTGTTGAGCTGTGAAGTAAGTGAATACAACGTACCTAAGATGGCAGCATACTGAAGCTGTACAAGCATAATGTCATTATGGACTCCTTTGTATTCTTTGTGTGGATAAATGCCACCCACTGCAATTGCCTGTCTGTTTTCAACAGCTGAGTGCAAATTGTTCAAGCCCAAGATCACCACATCACCATAGCTAGTTACCAAAACAAACAAAAAAAAGGTTACCATTATAGTACAATAAGCATTCATGAAGCACAAGTTTATTACAGTATATGTTAATCTGTTAAAAAGCAAACCTAGTAGTAAGGCAACTATAAACCTACAGACTTGTGTTTTACATTAAAAAATGCTGTCAGACAGTAAAGTAATATTATTTAACAACATGAACTGAACACATTTCAGAAAAGTATGAAGAAAAACACTGGACAGTCATTTTTATAAGAAAAGTTGCATCTCACAGGAATTTAAATGTACTTTATGAACCATACTAAATTAATGAAAATACCTCAATAAAAACATGATTAATTATTTTTAAAATATATCCTCATCTAATTTAACTAATTTCTTAACTGTTCAAACACTTACCACAGTTTCAAACTGTTTTTCCAATTATCAGAAATTTAAACCTTTAACAATATGCATTACTGGAACATCCATTCCATCAGGTAAGAGAAATGAGCAGTTTCACACCATGCTCTTTGCTGACTGATTCTGTTGTACATCCAGGAAGTTTTCTTTCTTATAAATGGGGTAATGTCTGGATAGGGTACCATAGTTAACTAAAGTGCTCCTAATTAAAAGTGAAAGAGGGCCTGGGAATTTTGGAATCAATCCAGCTATGAGTTCAAATTGATGGTTGATCACCACCCAGTGATGGAGAAAAACAGATTAGGATTGCAAACGTGTACTGCTGTTAAATTAGACTTCATACTTTAGCTACCAAATAGGCTGGGGTATTAAATTAATAACCCAAATGCAAACATTAATAAAATCATTGCTCTAGATCTGCTTGGGCTCTCAGAACTCATCCTTTTTTTTAAACTACAGGTCTACATGCCAACCACTGTTCTAACTCACACAGCAGGGTATACTGCTTCCACTAAACACCCCTTCTCCTGACCTTTCAAACTGTTACACTGAGGGTTTCACTGTATTCTTAGTGAGTTCACTATAGTACATTAAGGTGGAATAACAGGTCTCAAAATATAGAGTCAGAATTGAGTTTTTATGTATGCATTCACTTTCTGGGAAAGACAGTTCAATAGAAAGGAAGAAATGATCTTGCTGGCTAAGCATGAGATGTGCAGAAATAACAGTTCTCAGGGAGAGCTACAGAATGTTCCTTTCTCAAGGGAAAGATGTGTGTACTTCTAATGGAATGCTATATAAAGAATAGACTATGAGGCACATGCAAGACAAGGCTGGGCAACAGAGACTAGAGAGGCATGTAAAATATTACAGGGTATTGGTATTAGGAAATCCTTCAGACACAGTCAGTTAAGTTAGCTTTTGGACTGATATGCAAGATTTTTGTAGTACAGACACTCGAGACTGAGTACAGAAAGTCAGGTCAAATCTCCATTCTATTCAGGAGGAAAATACTGTTTCAGTTAATATTCAAGAGAATAAGAATATATATGCAGAAACTTTGGATATATTTATCAGCACTGTTACTATTATCCAGCATTCCAGAATTTCTACAGACTATTGCTATTCATCAGCACTGTTATTGGAGGCAATATTTAGATACTGTTAACATCTAAAAGCATTCTTTACCAAACTACAGCATGTGCAGAATTCATCCTGAAAAATACAAAAGGACTTGACCCACAAAGGAGAGACTGGTGCCTTTTAAGCACAAGTTTGGGTAATTAAAAGACATTCATGCCAGTCTCATTTCAGTTGTTTACAGTTAAATTCCAGTATACTAGAGTCTTATCAATTCTTTCAATGGCGAATCTACCATTGATGGGGAACAGTTAAAGTTCCAAAACCCCATAGCATCCTTATGCGCACAGTCAGACCACATGCACTCTATGGTACAGACTTAAGGGCAAAGCAAAATCAACCTCTGACCCGTTTTCCCAGTCCATAACTACAGAAGTGTTTCCTAACAGACTTTTCAGCAGCACACCAGTGTTTTTCCAGATAGGAGAATCTAAACTCCATATAGAATAAGGCCACAGCTGACAACACTATAGTTACTCCTTACAGAGAAGACCTTTCTGTAAGATGCCACTAATATTCCAGATGTAAACTTCATACAGAAAACAGCCAGAGCAGATATATAGTAGTTGCAGCTGTTAGACTGCAAAGCACTAGTGTTTATTCAAAACACTACTTCAGAAAAAGCCTGAAAAGAACAGACCAGCAGTACCTCAGAAGATCTACAAATGTCAGCAGTGTTCCTTTAGAAAATAAAAATATATTATCCAGTTAACATCAACGTACTTCATCTCCACAAACTTTCAAGTTTCCAGTGTGATGACACACAGCCAAGAAGAAAAGCTGCAGATGACAAGACACATTGATCATTAAGTTACATATGTACTTTTTAGCAAAGTCAGACAATAATTATTAAAAATGTTTATATACATCAATTACAATATGTTTTTTATAAACATATCAACCAATACTTCAACAGTAAAGACACCAATAAATGTTTGGTTTAAAGTTAAAAACTGGGTAAAGCAGTCTAAAAAAACTGTGCTCCAGAAATGTTCATTTAAATTTAAAGGTTATTAGTGCAGGAATGTTGCAACTTTTCAGACGCAAAAGGGTTAACTCACAGCAGCATGAGTCAGCTTATAGGTTCATAGGTTGATACTAGGCTATCTGCCCTAGGGCATTTATAAGCCTAGCCAGAGTGCGTTTGGCTTTCGCCACCCTTTTAGATTAGTTGACTGCATTTGTATAGTAGGTCACAGAAGAATAGCCCTTTTAAGTTTAGTTTACTGTGCCTCTGTCTAGTAGGGGCATAGAAGAGATCCCAGGGGTAAACCTACGATCTCCCATCCATTCATCAAGATTTCTCTTGAAGAGGGTCAGTAATTCTCATTTACAGTCTTAAGACACAAGTGTAAATGTTAATTCACATGCAATTCAAGATACAGAATTAAGTCGTAATACAGTTTCAAATACAAATGTTCAGAATGTGATAAATTCTACTTTACATGTAATTCAAAGTACAGAGTTAAGTAGAAGTATTGTAAACAGTGTTATGTCACATGCAGATTTCCCGACCAAAGCAAACATTTGCAATGTCACAAGTTCACATTATTTAAAATATAAATATTCAGAATGTCATAAATTATAGTTTATTTTCCAAAGTCAGTAAAATATTGCACTGAGGGGGAATAAGAGGGATCAGAGTGCAAATTCTGATCAGTCTTAAAGTAAACACTAGCATAAATGAGGTACAGTTTTCAAAGCAAGTTAAAGAAGAAATACGTACCTTAATTCAAGTCAATGTTATTTCTAGTCTTTCAGAGCAAAGTTGAAACACATGCTATAGCTCAAGTCAGTGTTAATAGTTCTATAAAAAAAAGGATTTTCACCTTATCTATAAAGGGTGTGGCTGTCCAGCACCAAATCAAATTAGATTGTCATTTAACATTTGAAAGAAATTACAATATTTCATTGTTTACAGAAAAAATATTGAATAATGTACGGAGTAATACAGGCAAATCAACTTCAGTTATCAACAGGTCTTTATTAGAGGACACAAATGCAGTTTTGTCAGGATTTAAAGGGTCAAAGATTACAGTAGTTACCAATTCAAAGTATGACAGCTCTGTACAAGGTGTCGTCAGAGCTGTATGTTGCTTTAGACTTCAGTAGCAAGATTTTATGGAAAAATACAATGCTACAGAATGTACAGTTGTGCACACAGATGACACGCAAGAATTTGCAGGCAGTAGTTTGTGCAAATGTACAGAATATGAGGAATTGGTTACTACAGGTACATGGACATTCATGGATTAAAGATATACTAAATTCCAGTTCAACTGGCACAGCTGAAGTGCTCAGAAAGACTTACTGGGAATGGCCAGTGAGAAAAAAGGGTAACCATACGCATTTATGTTAACAGTGTAGGGTATAACAGAAATGACAGTCAAGTTAATTCGCAGAATAAAGGGTTTACAGTTACAGATTTGGTAAATTAATTTTTGTGTTACTGTTTTGTTTAGCGGACATTAAGACCTTTGCATTATGGAAGTGTTGCAATGTTCTTTCGGCTTTTCCTGGTTAGGGATCGCCACAGTGGATCACGTGTCCGCTCATGATTGGTAGTAGAGCTTTACAGTGTCAAGTTGTCGGCCCGGGGCCCGACCTTCCACAGAAGGCACACAAAAGCATGCACTCACACCTACGGCCATTTTAGAATATCCAATCCACTTACAGCATGTCTTTGGGATGTGGGAGGAAACCAGAGCACCCAGAGGATACCCATGCGACCACAGGGAGGACATTCAGACTCCACACAGAAGGCACCCCCAGTCAAGGATCGAACTGGAGAACTTCTTGCTGTGAGGCGGCAACACTAACTGCTGCACCACCGTGGCCGCCCCATAAATATCTTGATACAGAGACAAAAAAGCATTCAGAGATATTAAATTATGTTTTATTTATTAAACTTGAAACATGCTACAATAGCTAAATTTGCAACTGACTGCCCACATCATACCCACCACAGTCACTCCTTAAAAAAATATATCCTGGTTCGAACTCCCACAACTTCTATCCTATAACCAATTAACCCTTAGCACACAAACTAGTATATCACCCTGAAAAAAACCCTGCCCTTCTAAATAGTCTCTAGCCTCATACCACAAATAGAAGTCTTCACTCAACAAATAAATCTTTACTACAAGTGTCCAAATCCACTAATATGGCAGGGGACTCGCTATTTTCTCATGCAGCAACAAGGTGGAATTCACTACCTCACAGCATCAGAACCAAAAGAAATACCAACCAATTCAAAAAGATTCTTAAAATTATCTTATGACACCTGGCTTTCCTGTACTACGCCATGCTAACTAGTTTTAATAGCTTCTGGTCATACTTTTTCTTATTCCCTGACCACCTCAATCTATGCACTCTCTCATGTCTAGATAATCTCCAACCTCATCTTTTTCTATCCAGTCCCCCCCCCACCACAATCCTTTCCTCAGCTTACTTTGAGAAACTACAATGTCTACACTACAATAAGGAATTATATCAGATGATTGTATAATACAAATGCCAGCTATAATAGCATAGAACGTAACTTCTGGTGTACTGTATTGTCTACATTTTTTTGTATAATTTCTTGTGTACGTTTTTGTATAATCTCTGTATGTGGAGCTTTTCTCCCTGGGCCTCCACTGAAAATGGGTCTTTATCCCAGTCGGACCTTCCCAATAAACAAATGTAAAATAAATAATAAAATGGTTTGCTAGTTTACAGAAAGCAAAATTTAAAGTCAATGCTACATTTTAGAAGTGACAGTACAGTAAAATGCTCAAATCCCATGCATCATAAATATTGCGTCATAAATGCCACAGGTTCAACTCCTATTTTATACTTGTTATACTTGTATAAATGACAATCTGTCCCAGTCTAAAGTGCGTTGCCTT
This sequence comes from Protopterus annectens, assembly GCF_019279795.1. Taxonomy (NCBI): domain Eukaryota; kingdom Metazoa; phylum Chordata; order Ceratodontiformes; family Protopteridae; genus Protopterus; species Protopterus annectens. The sequence continues at coordinate 766,021,351 of NC_056745.1, read as the reverse complement.
TCAACAATGTTCGAGCCTCTGCTCTTCCCTCTAGTTTACATACACATAGTTATCAGAAATCCAGGAGGCAGGAGAGAGCATAACAGGATTAATGCCACTAGAATGGCAGCAGCTCTCCAACTAAGTATTAAAGAAGCCTAAACTGAAATGAAACTAACAGTGGCCAAATCAGGAGAGCAACTCCACTGCTGGCCTGAAAGCCTCAATGCAGATCAAGAATGTGTACTTTTACATGGATGGCAACAGAAACCTTTTACAGCAAATCCCATGGAACTCAGTAGCAAAACTATCTGATTTATCTGACCATAAGTTAGACTTGTGTATGTTTGGGGTGCTTCTGTATAAAGTTAAGAAAAAAATAAAACTTTAATTTCCTTTAGGAAAGCCTTCTAAATGGTATACCAGCAGGAACTTATAGTCTTGCTCCTCAATCCATAATGCATTAAAATGATCTAGCCTTTACAAAAGGGATCTAGTGAAATCCATAACTGGATTTTAAATGGATGGTAACCTCACATTTGATACTACCCTCTCGTGACAGTTAAATTAAACAAAAATCTGGAACTGACAAATTAGGATCACAACTGGCATCCTAAAAAGTTTATGGGACAAATGCAACATTAAGCTCATGCAAAATACCAGAAATTAACCAAGTCTTTAAGATCTTGGATTACATAACACTTGTCTTGTGGGATGTTCGAGATTGAAGTTCTGCAAACTATGGATACCTAACACAAGATTGGCAGGGCAGACTGGCTCTCTGTCTATGCAACTTTTGCCTGCATCACCTCTTAGTCTCAGAAAGAGGGTCCCTTGCCCCAGTACTTCCAAACCTCTCATGAGTCAGCCAAAGTCTCCTGCCATGTCAATACATGCTCTATCTATAACATAGGTGGAGTACCTCTAGTGTGATGAAAAAAGAGAGGGATGGGCTAAATCCATTAAGTGGTCAGGGGACAGTCACTGTATATCTACTCAGAGGAAGCCAGGACCTACCAAGCAGCAATTATATTAAAGTATGTATTACAATGAAATATTAAAATTACTGAATTCACCCACTGGGAAGAGAAAAGAATTATGAAGCTTAAAGATGTAGCATCAGGAAGTATTGTGGTGATGGAAATTTGTAATTTTCATAGTCATGAATATACGTATTTTCTTTCTTCAGTTAAGTAAAAACAAGGAGAAGGATTCCAATACATTTAAAATATTTAGTCCTGGATTTGTTGTTGGTGCACTACAATGCAATACCACCAAAGGAGACAAAGTGCAAAAATCCTTTAACCTCATCTGAGTTACAAGATTATTAGAATGCAGATCTTGATCTTCTCTCTTATTTTTGTGCCTATTCCTGGAAGAGGGTAGGCTGAAGCACACACTTCAATTATTTTTCTTCTAGGCAAATGCCTGACACTTGTTGCCGTCATTAGTATCATACTGTTATTTTTAAAACTTTTTAGGCTATTGTTCATCAATCCATTTGTGGGTTGTTTCATATTTAGTATGAAGTGCTGCATACTGAGAATGCTTATCAAACTGTTGGTTAAAGCCAGTCATTCACCTTTGTCAAACTCAGTAAGCTGTCTCAATACTCCGTAAGGGCTTTTACTAAACTCACAGATGCTGTTTGTGGAATGGCACACCAGTTATTTAAAAAAAAGAATTTAAGAGTGAACCAATGGAACTGGGTACTAGGCATCCATCAATAAGTTTGCCAGCAGTTGGACTGGGGTAATTTCTAAATCTGCATCACTGAAACAGAAGACAGAACATTCAGCCAAAGGAATAGTTAAGATGTGGCAAAGGGGGCAGCTATCAAGGGTGCAAGGGGTCAGGTGGTACAATGCCGATCTAGTGATAGCGCAGTACAGTTATTCAGAAATTAATACTGATACTTGTTCTTCAGGGTTGAAGTGCTTCAGTTTTCAGTGTGGCATTTAGATGTAGGAAGCAGTTTGCTACAATTTTGAAAGAACCACCCTTTTTTCTGTTTTGGTCCTCGAGAAACAGATCAGGGAATTGTAGAGAGCACACCACTACCTAGCCATGTTCTGCATTCAGCAGAGACTGTGACAAGGTAAGATATCCCTCTGTCTGCCAGTGTATAGATCCGGGCCCCAACTATACATGAAACAGCCCAAGTTTCATTAGCTAACCAAACAATAAAGGAGTTTACTAGGAATAGATGAAGTGATCCACCACAGCAGATGTGCACAATGCAGGGTAGGGTGTTGGCAAGCTGCTACTGCAAGATCCTACCTGAAAAAAGTCTAATACTCCAGAACTTACTACTAGGGACTTTGGGAAGTGTTAACTTGCCAAGGTCTACATGCACTCTGGCTTGAACTGTGGGTTTGAGGCAGCACATGCACCCAAAGTCTAAACTTAGAGGGCACAGTCTAACTTTATAGCCAAGAGACAAGTGATAAGAACACACAAGAATACTGCCCATACTGGAGAACTGCAATAATTCCTGTCTTTTGCTACACCTGTAGATTCTCTAGGACTTCTGTCAACAGAGGCTCAAAAGTCACTGGGGGTGGGGTGAGCGGTATAACAACAGGGGACCAAACTATTAAAATGACATTCCAACAGATAACCACAACGCATGACCAGTAAAATATTCAAGTACAAAACGACTAAAATACTGGAACCAGGCAGAATCAACGGTCAAAAATAGCGCTCAAAATATTTATTAACGCTTTCATCCTAAGACTTCTTTAGAATGCTCAACTTTCCACAACTGTCAGTTTAAATACAATTCAGTCCAATAAAATCACCACATCAATTAACAATTAATGAAATTTAAAGTTATAAAACATGTTAAAACACTTTGAATACATTACTAATACATATAATTTATGCACATATAACCTATGATTTTTCAAAAAACATTTGATGTTAACCACATCATTTAACCCTGGCTATATAAAGGAATGCAATTTTATTTGCCATAAAGCTTCCTTTTGCTCTAGATAAGTTTTAAAATCCACTCCTCTCAGATTGACAGGGGCTTGTTCAAGAACAGCAAAAATAATTTTTTTGTATTTGTGGCAATTTAAGGATGTCTGTAAAATGCACTTCTAATATCCCTTTTTCTTTATACAATATAAATGTTCTCTAATTCTTAGAAATAACATTCTTGTAGTCATCCCGATGTAATATGTCATACATCCTGTGCATATTCCAATATAAACTACTCCTAAGCGTTTACAATTAAAGAACTCGGGTATTCTGATGGTATGAGACAAATGCATTAAATTAACATGTGGTCCTTCTATTTCAAAAACTAAGTTTGTGAACCAATAATGGATCGTAATATGATGGCTTTACAAATTAAGTTTCAGATATTTTTAACATCTTTTAACACACAGTTCAAATTCAACTGTCTAGTATATTTTTTCAATTCTAACAGGGCACAAGATAGTCAGCTATTTTTGAAGGAATAAAATTTAAACCTAGAAACAAAACCTTTAAGTACCTAGCCGTAAGATTACAACTTGACAAGTTTAAAATATTTTTACCAATTAAACAGTATTTTAGTAGTCTGTTGACAAATCAGAGGCCATTCTCTCTTTTCTTGTCATTGTCTTTGTCCTCTGTGTTTTGCTTTCCTTTTCTGGGATTAAAAAAACTTTTGGTCTTGCTCCCTGTTCAACTACACTAGTTGTTGGTATAATCTTTTCGGCTAATCCATGAACTTTTGGCCTTTCCAACTGCAAGATGTGTTGTTCACATCATTCTGCAGCATCATATCGGACGTATTTCTAACTTCCCTTACTTGTGATTTACTCAACTTCTTAAAGTGGAATGACCCCTGCTTCACCCATTTTAAACTGACAGTTATGGAAAGTTAAGTATTCTGAAGTCTTAGGACGAAAGCGTTAAAAGTTTTCTGAGCGCTATTTTTGACCATTGATTTTGCCTGGTTCCAGTATTTTAGTTGTTTTGTACTTGAATATTTTACTGGTTGTGCAGTGTTGGTGGTTATCTGTTGTTTTTTAAAATTCTTCCATGGCTGGACACAATGGAGAAAGTTTGCTCAATGTGAGCATTCATTCTACTCCTGGAAATGTTGACAACGGTGGGATGCCATTATTACTGAAAACCATGACTGACATTCATAAATTAGTTTACAAACGAGTCAACCCTTTTCGTAGATGTATGAGCTCTGAAGAAGATATAGAAACAGTGATGAGTATAATGGCAATGAAATCTTGGACAATAAGTTGGCAACTAACTGTCTCTCTAACAAAACATATGCTAATGTAGCTTCACTGATGAACAATGTCTCTGACCCTTTTTCAAGATCTGAGAGACCAGTGAATTACTTTGAACTGGTTACTTATAAAGAAAAACATGAGGTACTATGTAAATTGTTGAAAAAATACAAAAATGTAGACCTTGAAAACAAGTACGTTCAAGCGATGTATAGAACTGAACATAGTATAGAAAGGACTATGATTTTTTAAATGTCCTAACGGGGTTGAAACAAGCGACAGTTTTTTTGTTATTTTAAAAGAGTTCTTTAACAATACCGGAACTGAGTTTTTGAAGTCAATTATAAAAAACAATAAGGTCTTGGTGACTGCTGAAGAAATAATGAAATAATGAAATAATGAAATAATGAAATTAGACCAACAAATTCAGAGAGACTGTCATAACAAATTTGGTGAACGAGTGGAATATCAATTTACTGTGGAAGTGGAACGGCATGAGAATGTGGTGATTAATCAGAAAAACAGCAAGTTAAGTAGAGCTGTAACAGTGTATGAGAATGACACAGCATACGTGAACTTTAGTACAACTAACAGTGATGCAATAAATGCAAACAAATTTAAGTACACTAAATATTCAGACAAGAAGCAGGGGGTCATTCCACTTAAAGAAGGTGGGTAAACCACAAGTAAGGGAAGTTAGAAATCTGTCAAACATGATGCAGCAGAATGATGTGAACAGTGCGGCTGTTGAACACATCTTACAGTTAGAAGGGCCGAAAGTTCATGGACTAGCTGAAAAAATTATACCAACGTATTTTTTTTTAATCCCAGAAAAGGAAAGCAAAACAGAGGACAAAGACAGCAAGAAAAAGAGAGAGAATGGCATCGGCTTCGTCAACGGACAACTAAATGACTATTTTATTGGTAAAAATAATATTTTAAACTTTTCTAGTTTTAATCTTACACCTAGTCATGTAAAGGTTTTGTTTCTAGGTTTAAATTTTATTCCTTCAAAAAAGAGCTGACTTATCTTATGGCCTGTTGGAATTGAAAAAATATACTAGACAGATGAGTTTGTTAAAAGATGTTAAAATGCCTGAAACTAAATTTGTAAAGCCATCATGTTACAATCCATTATTGGTTCACACAAAATGTATTTGAAAATACTTGTGAAAATCAAATTAGACAGCTACTAAGCAATGGTAATAAGAACAAGAAATATAATATGTTAAAGGAAGAAAGAACAGCCTTAAAAGAACTGATAAAAATATAAGAATTATGAAAAGTGATAAAGGGGGCACATTAATTAAAATGGAATGTATGCTAAGTAATACTGATGAATATGAATTAACTGACATTAATGAAATATCTAACTGTTACAAGAATGTGTATTCATTTTTATTTGAAGGGTTAATGAGTGGAGATTTGGATCAAACTACTTATGCTTTTTGTACCATAGATAAACCGAAAATAAGGACACTTTTTGGAATACCCAAAGCACATAAATGTGCTAGCAACCCCTCCGTTTAGACCTATTGTTTCTGCACCACACCACATTACAGAATGAATGTCGCTAGCTGTAGACTCTATTTTAAATCCTTTGGTTAAAGAAATGGACTGTTATTTAAGAGATTCTTGGGATTTCTTAAACCATATAAGAGAGGTGAATAACAAATTTTATTTTATTTTGAACTACATAAACATAGGTTTACAGTTGATGTAGTATTGTTATTTACCTGCATCCCTCAAGATACTGGGCTTGAATATTTGAAAGAATTTTTAGTAGAGTATTCTAAGTTATCTAACAGTGAATATGTAACTTATGTTGTGAGATAGTGGATGTGATATTAAAGAATACTTTTTTTTATATTTAACAACATTTTATAAACAGATAAGAGGAGTTGCGATGGGTACTCCAGTAGCACACTATTTTGCTAATATAGTAATGGGGTGGTGGGAACATTCTAAGCTGAACTCATTAAATAATCAATGTCATGTTATTTACTACAAAAGATTTATGGATGACCTGTTTTTTATTATGGAAGGGGACCATAAAAGAGTAGAAGAGTTCTTGGCAAGTTTAAATCAAGGAACAAATGTTTTAAAATTCATTATAGGTGACATAGGTACAAAAATTAATTTTTTGGATGTCATTTTGGAATGGAATATAAACTACAAATAAATTTGTGAGTAAAATTCATTGTAAATAAACGTTTACCAACAGTTATTTGCATAACAGTAGTCAACATCCATGATTTATGAAAAATAATATACCCAAAGGGCAGTTAGAGCTACTCATATGACTAGTGAATTAACTGATTTATTAGAAGAATTTGAGTTTATAGTTCAGTTATTTAAAAACTGTGAATACGACAAAGTATATTTAAGAGAACAAATGAAATTGGTATAAAGTCAGAGAAACACTAATTACCCCCCTATTTTGGATGCACATTTTAGTAATAAGTTAAAGAACAAGAAAAATGACTATGAAGTTAATAAGGCATTTTGCAGCATAGAAATGTCATTAGATAGTAATTTAATACGAGAAGGGACACAAGAAAATTGGAAAATATTAGAAGGAAATCATCATCTTCTTCTTTCAGCTTTTCCCGGTTAGGGGTCCCCACAGCAGATCACATGTCCACTCATGATTGGCAGTGGAGTTTTACAGTATCGAGTTGCCAGCCCGGCATCCAACCTTCCACAGAAGGCACACACATGCACTCATACCCTAGGGCCAATTTAGAGTGTCCAATCCACCTACAGCATGTCTTTGGGATTGTCCTAAATTTATATATAAAAATCAGTATAATTTAAAGTTATTACATAGAGATAATGCTAAAATTAACATGAATGAATGAATATTAATGACCAGAAAATCACAAGGCATGCAAAAATGTGGGGACTGTAACATTTGCAGATTTATATTAGAACATGTTAATTTAATGCATCTGTCTCATACTATCAGAATACCTGGATTCTTCAATTGTAAAAGCTTAGAAGTAGTTTATATTGGATTATGCACAGGATGTATGGCATATTACATTGGGATGACTACAAGAATATTATGTCTAAGACTTTGAGAACATTTATATCATATAAAGAAAAAGGATGCTAAAAGTACATTTTATAGACATCCTTTAAATTGCCACAAACATAAAAAATTTCTTTTTCCCATTCTTGAATAAGCCCCTGTCGATTTGACAGGGGATTTTAAAAATTATCTAGAGCAAAAAAGCTTTGTGGCAAATAAAATTACATTCCAATATAGAACCAGGGTTAAATGATGTGGTTAACATCAAATATTTGTTGAAAAATCGTAGGTTATAGGTGCATAAATGATATGCATTAGTAATGTATTCAAAGTGTTTTAACATGTTTTATAACTTTCAATTTTATTAATTAATTGATGTGGTGATTTTATTGGACAATGAATTGTATTTAAACTGACAGTTGTGGAAAGTTAAGGATTCTGAAGAAGTCTTAGGGCAAAAGCGTTAAAAAGTTTTCTGAGTGCTATTTTTGACCATTGATGCTGCCTGGTTCCAGTATTTTAGTTGTTTTAGACATTCCAGCAGCTTTGTTTTGTTTGTCCACTGCAGAAGATTGAAAACCTGAAAGAACGGCAAACTTCTAAAACTCTTCCCAAGACGAGGGATATCCAGAATGGCACATAATACATATGCATAAGGAAAAGTATTATTTTCCGTAATACCTATACGTAAGGAAAAAAGGGACATGGTGGAAGGAACTACACAGTTGCATAACATCTCCAGCTCAGGCTTCTCTACAATGAGGCTCCTCCTAATTATGATCTGAATGGGTAGCAACTTCAAAATCAGGTAATCATCTAAAATGTTTTCCACAGCTAATGGGCCTAGTCTTTCCCAGGCAGTGACCAACAGCTGACTCAAGGCATCCAAGGCTTCACTGAATTGATGAAAGTTGGCATGGGAGACTGGCTGAGAGCAACCACGGGGGGAAAAAAGTTCTTATAAACCACTGCCAAAGGATCAAATGACACCAACAAATGCTTTCTGACAAACTACATAACGGTACCCTTAACTGTGTCAACACTGAATTCAAGGAGACCAGAGCAGGAAATTTAGTGGAAGACTCCTCAATCTCAAAAGGCCAGACACAGTGAGAGTGGTCATGCCCTGCAGACAACTCCCTGACATTAAAGGAAAACCTGCTGAGGTGATTAATAAAATGGTAGTAACATTCATTAGCAAACTTGTCAATGAAGACATTTTTCAGCGACCACTTCAATGAAAGCAAAGAATAATCTTTGTGTAAGTGGAGAAACAAAATGGACTGTGCTCTTTCCATGGAGAGATGTACAGCATTATCCTAGTGTCTCCCTTTTGAAATAGGAGCACCACTTCAGAACATGAACTATATTTACTGAACCATTGTTTCCTCTAAAGGTTCTCAAAAATCTTCTGACACAAAGCCTTTTGGTTGAAATTGCAGCAAATCACTCATTCTGCTGGTGTTTAGAGTCTAGAAAAAAGATATAGACAGTTCATCCTTTGGTGGCATTTTGTTTTGTTAGCATATTTAGAAGAGCCTTTCCAAAACTAGAGACAGAAAAAAAATTAAAACAAAAATTCCAAAAGTTTTGGAAAAACATGGATAACTTACAAAAATAATAATGTTCCACATAAATGAGTCAGTTTACCTCAAACAATGTTAAAAAAAAAACTAGGACGAAGTTCCAACATGCATGTATCCACATAATATAAATCAGAAGTATGAAAACAGAAGTAAAAAATATAGAATTCATTGAAAAACTACATGGTGTTGGGAAGACCAACGATGAAGGCCTTTTCTGATATCAGGCCATACAAAATCTAATGAATTACTTCATACATCAGACACAGACACTTGCATATCTTCAGCATGAGCTACACATTCTTCAAAAGAGCTTATGACAACTTGCTTAACCCAGCACACGCACATTGATCATCATAAAAATAAGTTCTGAAGCCTGAGATAGCCTTTAGAACATCTTACCTCAAGGGACAGTGTGCAGCAGTGACAACCCAGAATTTGCTGATCAGACTACCACAACAGTAGTGACCTTTCCTGGACTGCAAACTGACTAGCCAAGGCCATGAATGAGGGACCGTGCTTTTACCACCAATTATTCTCACACTGACTTGTCCATTCTGTTCATCAGTCTCAATTCCATGGGGCTGAATCTGTGGTACTCCATACTGAACTAAATAAGAAAAGATTAAAACAAAAATGCAGCGATTTCAATGTTTTGGGGAAAATGTGAAGGCAATGACCTCAATATTACAGATTCATGCTTTAAAACCTGGAATGTAATCATTCTGATGGAAGAAAGTGATTTGCCAAAGCTATTTATGTATCATAAGGAGTATTCATGACCTTGCCTTTTGGTTCTATCCCTAGCACAACAAACTATAAAGCAGCAGAGCTTCGACAGTAATGATTGACTGCATCAACACACGTGTATTTGCCAACAGAATGATGATCATTAATGAAGTAAAGGCACTACATATAAATTACCAATTTTGGGAGGTATAAATAGGAATACAACAATAGGACTAGAAGAAAATGCAAACAGATATGTATGATGCAGGAAGTACAAATGAATACATGCATCTTATACGACTGACTGTGGACTGAATTCAACAACTAAAGTACATTTTCATGGACATGAAGTAAACCATTTGGTAATACTGGAGAACCTGTTATTGTAAGGCAATCCTATTACTACTACTCACTGTGCTGCCCCCGTGGAGTACTTTATCACTCATAAAAGCTTTCCTGTGTAGTTAACACATTCTACACAGCTGCTTATTGATTACATAATTCTTCTGTCAGTTCCATACTTAACAAACCCCCCCCACCTCAAGCAACATCACGCTGAAGGTACTTATTTTGCATTCTGCAATACCAACAGACAATTCAGATACATTGCCAGGTGAAAACGCATTGTTCTTTATTTACTTGGTTCACCAATAGGCTGTATTCTTCACAGTAAGCTTTATCAAATGGGATACAAGCAAAAGACTTTGCATATACATTTAAAAAAAGTTATGTACTTACCATAACGTTTCATATGAGTTGTTCATCTAGCCTTCATTCCTACTGATGGTTCAAAGCTGATCCCTCGGCTCTGAGTCGGCCCATTGCAAAGCTCTTCAAATAGCTCAAGGCCAAGTCCCTATCCCATGATGCACCTAGAGTTACCTCAGATCTTGTTTGCTGCATATCACAATACTATACGTCATTATATCACTCGCAAGAGAAGGTATAGAAGGGTTGAGCAACCAGAATGGATCCAGCATCTCAGTCATCTAAAAGCCCAGGAGGAGGTAGGAGGGAGGGATGTAAGAATGAGGGTGAGATGAACAATTCACATGGAATGCTATGATAAGTACATAACTTCTTTATGTGCAGTTGTTCTACCTTGCTGTTCATTCTTACTGATGGGTAGTGTCCCAAGCACTATCAATCTCGGGTGGCTCATGGGAGTATATTTTTCAGAACAGTGGACCCAAAGGAGATTCTGTCCCTGGAGGCCCAGTCAACCTTGTAATGAGTGATAAAGATATGAGTTTTGACCAAGTGGCTGCTGCACAAATGTTATCAATAGGAAGTTTGACCTGAATACACAAAGGTGATAGAATCGGATAACCATTTAGACAGAGTTGTTTTAGCCACTGGCATACCTCTCCTGGAGTCTGGAAAAAAAAAAAAAAAGGCTGATATGATTTCCTGAAATCTTTTGTTCTATCCAGATAAAATCTGAGCTGTCTGTGAACATCACGTTTATACAGCATGTATTCAAGATCATTAGAATGATTGGGGAAGAAAACTGGCAAATCAATAATTTGGTTAAGATTAGTTTCAGTGCACACTTTAGGCAAAAAGGAGGGATTTGTTCTAAGTGAGACTATCAGCATGGAAAATCAAGTAAGGAAGATTAATGGATAATGCCTGAAGCTCTGACACTCTGCAGGCGGAAGTAATAGCCACTAAAAAAGTTTTCCATGACAAACATTTGAGATCATGTGAGGAAGCTGGTTCAAATGGAGGAAGAATGGTGCAGGAAAGCATAACATTTAGATGGGGAATAGGGAGATTTCACAGATGGTCAGAGATGAAAAGCCCCTTTGAGAAAAGCTTTGGATAATTTGTGTGACATATTCAAACCTTCGAATCCAAGATGAAAGTTAGAAACGGCAACAAGTTGAACACAGACTGTGGCTGCTGCAGCTCATTTATTGAAGATCATAGTCAAGAACTCTAGTATAGAGGACATAGGGGCTTGGTAAGGATCAATATTATTAGAGGCCCATACAGAAAATTTATTCCATTTGCTAAGGTATAGCTTCCTCAGAGGATTTATGAGAGGATAAGAGTATTTGCTTGGTCTCATTGGAAAGGTTATGGAACCTGGCTATGATGGGAATTGGAGCAGCCAAATTGTCAGCTTCAGGGACTGCAGAGAGGGATGAAGTTCCCCCAACATGCATGTCAGAAGGTCTGGAATGGGGCCCAGAATTCAAGGGTCCACCAAAGGATGAAGTCGAAGGAAAGGGAGCCAAATCTGACGAGGCCAATGAGGGGCTATAAGAATGATAGTCCTTTCCAGTGATTTTGCTTTCTGTAGAACCTTGGGTATCAACAGGATTGGTGGAAAAGCAGAGGAGACCTGGAGGCCAATCGTGAACGAGTACGTCCCTTGGGGTTTCTCCCGGAGGGGGAATCAGGGCAAAGCAGCTTCTGCATTTCTTGTTCATGTGACTGGCAAAAATGTTGCAGCAAGGCTGGCCTCACCGGCGGAACATCCTGTCTGTTTTTTTCTTGAGGGACCACTCGTGGGGCAACAAAATTACTCTGCTCAGCTTGTCTGCTATCACAATGGATTTCCCCAGGATGTGCATTGCGAACAGAAAGCGCTGGGTGGAAATCGCCCACTGCCATACTCTTAGGGTCTCATGACAAAGGGGGTATGACCAGGTTCCTCCTTGTTTGTTCAAGTACCAGACCACTGACATGTCTGTCTGAAGCGCAACTGTACTCAGAGGAAGAGAGCCCTGGAGTACTGCAATGCCAAAAATACTGCTCTCATCTCTAAGACACCAATATGCAGATGTGTCTCTTGATCAGTCCATGTGCCTTGGGCTATTCTTCCCTGAAAATGCCCCACCCTATCAGGGAAGTGTCCATGGTCACTGTGGCCACTGATGGAGGTAAAACAAAGGGATGTCCTATTGTGATATGAAGTGAGGTCAACCACCACTGAAGATCCTTTTTGCAGGAGTTTGTGGTCATTATCAGGTTAGACATGGGGAGCTCTTGATAAGGCCATTGAGTGAACAGCAGCCAGTGCAGTACCCACATGTGCATACGATCCAGTGGTATGGCCAGAATTGCTGCTGCCATAACACCTAACAATTTTAGAACTTTTGATGCTGGAGCCTTGTTTTTGGACATTAGAATGCGGACCTGATGACAGAGTAATAAGACTCTTTCTACTGGAAGTCTTAGTGTGGTGGTGGTGGAGTCCAGTTATAAAGCCGACATGCTGCAATGGCGACAAGGCAGATTTTTCTGAGTTTATTGTAATGCCAAGTTGGCTGCAGAGTGACAGAGTGGATTCCCTGGCTTGAATAAGTTTATGCCTGGTGGTGCAGTGAGGAGCCAATAGTCGAGGTACAGAAACACCTGGAATCCTAAATGTCTCAGGTGAGCCATGACCACTGCCATGCATTTTGTGAACACTCTAGGGGCTGTAGTGAGACCAAACTGGTAGTGATTGGCTCCCAGCTGGAAGCACAGATGATCCCTGGATGGCCTAGCCATTTTTACATGTAGTACACATCCTGGAGATCTATTGAGCACATCCAATTGTCTTTCCCTAAGAAGGGAAGTATCGACTGAAGCGTGACCATCTGAAACTTCTCTTTCTTTACAGATTTGTTTAGCCTGCTGAGGTTCAATATAGGTCTCCAGTCCTCTGTCTTTTTTGGAACTAAAAAGAATCTTGAGTAAGTTCCGGATCCTGTCTGGTCTGCTGGGATTATTTGAACGACTTTTTTTCTTAGCAATGTTTGGACCTCTACTGTTGCTTGTTCCCTGTAACTGGGTGGAACGTCCGGGATTTTCCTTGTCGGTGGAGGGGGTGTGGTGAAAGGAATGAAGTATCCTCTGAAAATGCTGCTTTGTACCCAGCTGTCAGTTATTTTGAGACAGGCATCTGGGTACAAAGAAAAGCGACCCCTGACTGCCTCCAGAGCAGGACAGTCGGGCCTCCTTTCAGAAGCGCTGGTAGGGTTTTCCAAAGAAGTGATCTCTGTTGCCCTGGTTTTGTGGACCCCTTCTGCCACGAGGGCAGAGTCTTCCATTATTACCCCCTCCTCTGCCCCTGGAGGGGGGTTCACCATGTGTGTCCTAAAAGGCTCCTTGGGCTTTTCAGAACCACATTTTCCCTCCCCTTTGACCCTTGGGATAGGGTCTGGTAGGAGTGGATAAATGGATTTCGATGGCAGTCTTTCCTTCCTGCTCACACCTGGTCAAAGTTTCCTTAACTTTGGGCCCAAAAAGAGACACACCATCAAAAGGGGTATTCACAAAGGAGGACTTGAAGGGCTCTGCGAAGGAACACAAGCGCATCCAGGAATGTCTTCTAAGAGCAACTACTGTACCCGCTGCTCTGCTCGTTGCATCAGCTGCATAAGAAATGAGGCACATGGATGTGTTAATGGAATTGAGGGTAGTAAGCTGGAAGGCAACTTTGTCTGTAGCTCCTGCAGCTACTGTACCCTGAAGAGCATCTCCCAGCTCCTTAAGGAGATCTCTTTGTAGTCTAGTGAAATGAGTTAAGTAGTTTAGCGAACGGAGTGCAAAAGTCGCTGAACTAAGCATGCGCTTCCCATATCTATCCATGATCCTGGAGTCTCTGTTAGGAGGATGGACAGAAGAGGACGTTTCTAACATTTCCTTTTTGGTGGCTGCTGCCATCACCATGGCATCAACTGGCACACTTTTGTCAAGGATTTATCCTGGGAGGCAAATATGTACTTATTAGGCCTCCTAGGAACAGGCTCTATAGTGTCTGGAGACTCCCACACCCTTCATGAGACTAGCTGCACAAGCTCATCGAAGGGCGGAGACACCCAAGAGGTGGAGGGCTGAGACCCAAAAGCCTTCAGGAGAACTGACTCATCCTCAATAGAGTTTGTGGACTGCCAGTCACCCCTCTGCCTAAGGATTTCAAGTATCTCTGCAAATGAGATATCCTCAGAGAGGGACCCTTCTGATTCATCCAAGTCAGTATCAGATGTTAGGGACTCCTGACGGGAGTCTAGATGTTTCTTCTTACAAACTCTCTTCCTAGGAACCTCATCAGTGGGAGCATCTGGTGAGGTCTTCTAAGAGCAAGGGCCACTCAATGGGGCTTGCTGAGGTTCTGAGTCTCTACGCTTGGCCAGGACCTGTGAAGCAGAAGCAGACATAGGCGCTTTAGGGGAGGAAGAAGCCGGACCTGTGGTCAAGGATGTCTTAGATGACATAACCCTTCTCATGGCATCAAAGGTACCCCTGCTTCGATGCAAGGGAACCGATGGATCAGAGAAAACAGTCGATACCCCCGGCACCGGGACAGTGGGCTCCGAACCAGAGGTAGGAGCTGAGCTCATCCGAGCCAAAACCCTGACATGCAGAGTTGGAACAGACAGGTCGGTCTGACTATCCTCCCCAGACCCGAACAGGTGCCTAGAATCCTCGATCAGCGCAGAGGACGTCAGAGTAAATGGAGCCAAAGACACTGGAGCAGATTTCAGCTCCAAAGGCTCCACGATCAACAAGTCCGACTCATCTGGCTCTGAAGGACCGGTAAGGCTTGGAGGAGGAAGAGTAGTAGCTGGTAAAAGGGTCTTTGGCTCCGAAGCCATTCATAAATATAGTTGCTAGAACAGAAAACTCTTGGAACAACTTCATATCGATTGGGAATGAACAAAGGAATGGTTAAGGAGAGGTGAATTTAAATCAAAAGATGAAAGGTGAAATATTGGCAGCCCAATATAGTGGATTACATACACATTGGTTTACAAAGTCCATTGAGCACGTGGGAGAAAAGGACAAATGTAGGTTTTGTAAAACAGTATTGGAAACAGTTGCATATCATGTTGCTAGCTGTGATATACTAATGGCAGAAGAAATGTATACTGAAAGGCATAATAATGTGGTAAAACTATTGCACTGGGGATTGTGCAACCATTTTGAAGTAGCTGAAAAACAATGGAAACATGAGCCACAAAGCATCCTAAAAAAATGAATTTTACATCACATGGGATCAGCCATTACCAACAGTTCAAAAAACAGATATAGTCCATAAAAATAAGACAAAAGTAGCACTGATCATTGAAATTGCTATGCCCAGTGACTAAAGTGTCTTATATAGAGACACAAAAGTCAAATTACCTGGATTTTCAGGCAGAAACTAGGGCAATGTGGAATAAGGATACCCAGACAGTTCCAACAGTAGTTGGAGCAATGGGGCTTATAAAATATTATACAATTCCTCCCCTAAAACGTGCACGCTGATTGGCCAGCCCAGCCAGCGTGCCCGTTGTAAATACCTCAATATACAAACGGAAAAAGGTCCGGTCGCCTGGACTTTTTCTGTTAGTATAAAACACGGTCTCGCTATGTTAAAAGAGTTTAACATAGCGACACAGGTTTAAAAAAAGCAACGGAGATCTCCGTTGCTTTTTTTAAAGCTGTCTCGCTATGTTAAACTCCTTTAACATAGCGACACAGTGTGTAAAAGCGGAGATCTTGCGATCTCCGTTGCTTTTTTAAAGCTGTTCGCTATATTAAATGGGTTTAACATAGCGAGACAGCTTTAAAATAAGCAACGGAGATATCCGTTGCTTATTTTAAAGCTGTCTCGCTATGTTAAACCCATTTAACATAGAGAGACAGTTTTTTTAAAAAAAAAAAGCAACGGAGATCGCAAGATCTCCATTGCTTTTTACTGTTTCGCTATGTTAAATGGGTTTAACATAGCGAGACAGTTTACAATAAGCAACGGAGATCTCCGTTGCTTATTTTAAAGCTGTCTCGCTATGTTAAACCCATTTAACATAGCGAAACAGTAAAAAAAAAGCAACGGAGATCTTGCGTTCTCCGTTGCTTTTGCCCACAGCTCTGATGTACTGCGCAGGCATGCGCAGTACATCAGAACTGCCGCAGAATACCAGACAGCTGCGGAAGGGCAGTAAAGAGGCATTATACAATGCCATTATTTAAGAAAAGTAATTATTTCTTTTCTTAAATAATGTCATTGTATAATAGCAATAACCCACTTCTGGGTGTGGGTAATGCTGGATTTACCCACGGTTGGCTTTGTTTGGTCCCTCGGGACCAAACCACGCCAACTGTGGGTAAATCCAGCATAACCCACACCCAGGCGTGGGTTATTGCTATAATAATTTAGTCGTATTTAGATATGTTACTGATGCATGTAATTCCATATGAATTGCAGGAGTCAGTTCTGGGCACATTGCAGGTGCTGTTAAAAGCACTTCAGGCTAACATCAAAGACAAACAATACTAATTTCATGAACTTTAATTATACTTTGACTTAGGAATGGGGTCCGTTCCCATTATGGTATTAGAAACCCAAAAGACGTGGGAGAAATTAGAGAGAGAAAGAAAACTCTACAACTCAAAAAATGTTTTTTTTTTTTTATTTAATTGTATCTTTGTTTTTTTTTTAGCTATTTTAATGGCTCAAAATCACTTCAAGTGCTTCTTTTACAATATTAATTTGTTTCCCACAAAATGGCAGCTGACAGGGAATACCTTGGTAACTTGATCTTGTTTTCTTGCTTTATTCTTTCTTCCCAGAATACTTTTAAAGTTCTCTTTATATGAGTCATGCTAGACATAAGGAAGTGGTGGTGTTTTCTTATGCCATTAAGATAAAATGGCAGAAGTGTAAAGCATTGTCATTCAACACATCTTATGTAATAGAACTATTTCTAAGTATCCCTGACTAAGCTTCATTTATGCATCTGTCAGATCTAAACCTACAAATTTTGGAATGAACAACCATTACAGTGGAGTCTAATAACTAGTATAGTGAAAAAGATTTGGGGAATGTATAAAGTAGGAAAAAGGAGGTTGATTAGGATAATTATATACTACACATATACATGCACAAGCCCAATCTGTGTGTGTACATATTTGTGTGCATCTGTATGTGTTATGCAAAACATACATCCATATGTCAAGTGCATGCGTGACTACTTACAAAATATCTATTGCATATTTCTCTCTAGATGTAGTCACATTGCACTGCATCCCACACATAGTATTATAAACACTACACACATACATTTTATTTATATATATATATATATATATATATATATATATATATATATATATATATATATATATATATATATGTTGTTTGTCTTTCGGCTTTTCCCAGTTAAGGGTCGCTATATATGTTGTTGTTTGTCTTTCGGCTTTTCCCAGTTAGGGGTCGCCACAGTGGAACTCCGGTCCGCTAATGATTGGCAGTAGATTTTCACGAACGCCTATATATATATATATATATATATATATATATATATATATATATATATATATATATATATATATATATATATATATATATATATATATATATATATATATATACACACATATATATATATATATATATATATATATATATATATACACATATACACACATATACACACATATATATATATATATATATATATATACACACACACACACACAAACATACATATATAATCTGAGTCTATGTGTATACACACAGATACAGATAGACAAGTTCCATTTTGATTTGTTTTTATTTAAAGGACATGAAGTACACACACAGGAATATAATCTGTTTCTCTGTTGCACACGTGCATGCAAACATTTTTGTGCTACACACATTTTCTCTCTCCCCCTGTCTCTTTATATATATATATATATATATATATATATATATATATACACACATATATATATACAAAATACACAGACACATGTACTAAAATATATATAACTACACCATCAAAGATACAGCACTCAAACACAGTGTTAGGCAATCCAGAAAACATCTAATACAAAAAAGTATCAAAGTAACAAAAATAATATGCTCAATAGCTGTAGAAACAAATACCGGCTTAGGTAACCACATTCAACAGCAGACCAGTTTCACATTTTGCATTATCATTGCAGTAAAAAAAAAAAAAAAAAAAAAAATATATATATATATATATATATATATATGCATAGGAAAAAAACTAAGGGTAATGCTGCTCAATGCCAGAAGTCTCAATCTCAAGATGCACGCACTCGAGGCCCTTCTCAATATGGAGAACATCGATGTCTGTGCTGTGACAGAAACCTGGTTCAAGGCTCCTGAGAGCACCCCAGCACTAACAGGTTTCACCTCATATCATACGTTCCGGCCCCAAAATCCGGACAACACCAAGAAAGGAGGGGGGGTGTCCATATTCATAAAGGACACCCACACCTCAAGGTTGGTGGCAACGCACGATGCATCGGAGACCATCCAGGTGCAATTAACCATAGACAAGACTGCTCTGCAATTTGTAGCATGTTACAGGCCACCCTCTCAAACTCAGGAACCTCACATGGCCTTCCTGAAAACATTGGAGGGGATAAATGTATCTCCAAACACCATCATACTAGGTGACTTCAACTACCCTAATATAGACTGGGAACACTACTCAAGCCCGAACACTCTAACCCAAAGATTCCTGGAGTTCATAAACTCAAATGCCATGGAACAACTAGTCACCATCCCCACAAGAGGTGAAAACATACTTGATCTCATCATCACGAACATGGGATCAAAATGTTCAACACCGAAGTATACCCCTCACTGGTGAGATCAGATCATAAACTAATCTCGCTGGAGGTCCTCATCCCGCCCCACCTGAAACAAAAAGACCACAGTGAAAAACTTCTCAAAAGCCGATTTCACACTTCTAAAACTAGTGTGGTCTCCTTTAAGGCCCCTGAGCCAGTGGTAAACATTACTCAAACCGCTGAATCACTTACAAATGCCTTCTACCAGCACCTACAGGACTGCATGGATCAGGCAATCCCAAACAAAACTAAGACTCTCTGTACCAAAGGCAAGCGTCCAGTCTGGTGGACCCCAGCCATAAACAAGCTCTACAACAAAAGGAGGAAGCTACTACAAGATAGAGCAAAATCCTTGAAAGGTAAGACACCTTTGATCATTATAAGTAAAAACTAAGAGCTCTCATAAAATCATCCAAGGCAAATTTTGAGAGAAAAATCGCCAAGGACTCTAAAGACAATCATAAGGCCTTCTTTAGCTATGTTAGAAACCTAGGAGGAAACTCCCAGATATGCTCAGAATTAGTTCAAAATGATGTGAAAATTACTGAACCTACACACATTGCTAACATACTGGCTGACAGGTTCAGTGCAAACTTCTCCCCAAAAGGAGAGATATCTATTCCAGAGGATTGTAGCCCCCAAACATCTCCAACGCCCAGGTGAGAACTGCCCTCACTAAGGCAAAAACACAGCATCCATGGGACGGATGGTGTCCCCGGCTGTGTGCTTCATGAACTCAATGAGGAATTAAACCCACAGTTAGGACAGCTGTTTAATCTTAGCCTCACCTCAGGATACGCACCCAAGGAGTGGCGCACGGCGACTG